>NW_010398343.1:0-8187 GCF_000710305.1 Buceros rhinoceros silvestris
GTTTTGCCTGCTTCTGCCTCTAATCCACGATGGACTGGTAAAATCGCGCTGGTTTTGGTTTTCCCCACGTGGCACTGTGGTGTTTTGACTGCCGCAGGTTTTCTTTGTAACTGCCGCCACGTGGCCGTCAGCATCTTTGAACTGCCGCGGTTTTACTTTCTGTCCCAGGGTTTTAACCCTCACCTTTCCATTTCCTAAAAACCCTCAATATCTTACTGGTTTTCTTTTTGTATTTAATATTTTTCTGTTTGTTGTGTTATTAAAGTTTCAGTTTTTCCAAAAAGCATTTTAGAGGTCTTGCTAATTCTTTTCTCCCTTCCCCTTTTTCTGCTGGAATAGGGGAAGGTATTATCGTTACCGGACCTTGGCTCAACCCCAGCCAAACCGGTGGCAAGCACTTGCTGAGATGATTGCGAGATCTCTCACTGGGTAGTTACCTTCATCTAGCGACATCCTGAAAGTGGATAAGGATTACAAAAATCTGTCTAAGTTTTCCTCATGAAAGAATTTATAAGTCTTTTACCTAATATATCAAATTTTTGAATCAGTATCAGCCACTGATAGAATAGACACATTTTACAATAGTAAACAGCACAGGAACAGATGTAGGAATTAAACTGGGCCAACTCAGAAGAGAATAAACAGCAGGTATTTTTCTTTGAAAATTCTATTTATTTTCACAGGGACAAGAGGGAGAGGGGGTGGGAAACAACTCAACCCTCTTCTTTTAAGAAATAATTTTCTAGTAGTAGGGCTGTAAGGGTCACATTGGGAATCCCTGTTGCTAGTTTGTGTGTTTTCCAGAACATGTGCATTGTCTGAAACAATATATGCTAAATGTCAATGTTCTGTATTTCCCTCAGTACTTCAGGTCTAGTGTCTAATAATAAAGTGCATAAAACCCACATGAGTTGGAAGACAAATAATAATATTCTTTCATAAACAACAGTCTGTGACAAGGAGTTTTTTGACCGTCTGCATAGGCAGATTTTAAAATGTATAATCAGGAATTACAAAGTACTCTTTTTTTTTTCTTGATTTAGGGTTTTTTCCCCAAACAGATGGTATGTGTGACTCTAATAAATAAGGCCACTGTGAATGGAACAAATCCTGTTGTTTTTATTCTTATACCCTATGCCATTATATGTAACTGTTTCCCCAGAATACACAGTGTGTATTGTTGTTCTTATTTGTTATATAGTGGTGAAAACGTCTTTGGTGAAAATTTACTTTCAGAAGTATTAAACCCATGCACAGACGTGCAAGGTTATGCAAGACCTAAAGAGATTGCAACAGAAGGTTTTCTACATTAAACTGCTTTGCCTCTGTACACAGGGTATACCATCACACAGGTGAAATATATTAATTTGTCAAGCCAAGGTGAATGATTTACATATGTGAGCGTGTAAGGCTGATCACTTTGACACAGAGAAAAAGTTAGAGTTAAGTGGAATCTCCATTATCGTAAACTACGTATGGTAATGCTCAGCAGCATCTCATTTTGTTGTTAGCCAAATAAAGTGCTGCCAGCTGATGGCTACAGTGTAATTTTGGTCTGGAACATCCCTTTAGGAATCTAAAACATAAAAAATTATTTTGTGTGATTTAAATCTAATTCTTTGGGAGTTCAGAATAAAATGTTCATTATGAATGAATGTTTTAACATGTTGCAAAACTTTCTATGAAGTTTTATTAGAAAGAAGAAAAAAATGTATGTATCATAACATTGATTCTTTGATGTAGAATTGATTCTTCAGAGTCTGAAACTCCATTATAGTTATAAAAGAAAATATCTATTTTTAAACGCTATTTAATAAGTGAGTACAAGGTTTTTTAGGTAACTTCTAAAGTACGATTGCTTTGATCTTTTAGCTATAGTCCTTTGGAAATGGCAGCTCACAGAGAAACACAAGTAAGCATTGAGATTGAAAACTTACTGAGAAATATTAAGGAATAAGAGTTATTACTTAGCTTCAGGAGACATACCATCCTGCTTTATGTTAAGACACAGTACCCACCCCTGTGTCCTGATTACTCTATTGTAAAGCCAGACTGAGTTCCCTGTGGTCAAAATAGTAAACCTATACCCATATCACATCAGATGAAACTAGATTTGTTTGCATTTTTCTGTGAATCCTATAACATTCTAATGGGAAAGTGGAAAGCTTTGTACTCCTACTAAATACTGTGTCAAGGAGATAATAAAAAAGGATATAAAAACTAGAAGTCATGAACTCATAATGCAGCCAAGACCTTTGCCACTGCTGAGTGACAGTCGCAGTATTTGAGAATTGGTCCAGCAGTTAAATCAAGGAAATCCATTTTTGTTTTCCCTTAACTACCTTGAAACCTTATGCAATATCATATGCAATTTAACTGGCAGAAAAACCTTCTGGTCAACTGTTTGAACCCCTTTCTTATTCCCTTGCCCTAGTGGGCAAAGGATTATCACAGGAAAATCCTCAGTTTTTTCAATGAAATTGGTTATGATTTAGCCCTCTACAATGGAAGTAAGGCATTTTTTCAGTCTGGTCATTTGTCATGAAATATTAATACATATGAAAAGCATTGATTGGCATTTATATACTTTTGGAAGTTTTGCCTTTTTAAGTAGGGCTTCTTGTTCATCAAAGCAAAACAATGGTGCTTGCAGTTCAAAGACTTTACTCATCAAGAGCTCTAGCAGTCAGTAAGAACTGTAGGCTATAGGAAACAAAAAACAAGAAATCCACAATGTCTAAGTGAGGTTTGGGTGAAATGACTCCCATGAATAAATCTTAAATGCTGTAAAAGCCTCAAACACTTTTCACAGTTTTGTGATGATGAAATTTATCTTCTGGGCAGCTTCTTGGGGTGTGCTGCTTCACTCATTTGTCCTATATGACTGATACGCAATTTCTACATGACTAAGGCAATACAAAACCACTGCTTTTATTTAACTTTACAATTTAAAGGTGTTTGGCTTTTTTTTTTCCTCCTTTTTTCTCTACTTTTTTGTGTGTGTGTGTCATGTAAATTAGAGATAAAAGGGAAGTTTGGAGGAAAAAGGAACGTGTTCTTTGAGAAACTGTTAAACCACAAACTAAGCAATAATTATTTTCTGTTATTCTTTTATATGCTAAGCATTACCTTATTCATTTCCAATTCACTGAATATAAGGATGAAGCGTAGGACTATTTGGCATGACTACGAACAGCAGAGATTGTTATGTTTGTTTGTAAATTTTAAAAAAGATCAACCATAAGCCTATATGCTGGTTTTTTTATTTATCATATCATTTAATAACTAAAAACTGAGACTTTCCTACTTGCTGAGAATGTAATTTACATTTACAGTTTTATATGACAAAATATTAAAACACTTTGCATCCACAAATAGTATATGTATTTCAAACTTCAAGCTTTCATTCCATAAATTATGCCTCAAATAAATAGGTTAAAGATTCAAAGACTTGCAGCTATGTCTGATTCTTTCACTTAGCTCTTTAAGAACTTAATTAGTCAAAATATGTGTGTATTGCAGTGCTTACGACAGTTTTCATTTACTCTTTTTATCTTTAGTTTGTCTTAGGAATAATTTTTTTTAGAAATCTTGATTCACTTTCACTTCTCAAACTATTTTTCTCATATTTGTTTCTTGTTTTCTATTTTCTCCTGCAGTTTTAAACTAACAAAACTTTGAATTTCTTACAACTGACACAGTATAGTGGCAGAATTACCATCTGGATTTTTAATTCTCCTTTAGGAAAGGGTTGGAGTGGAATTCCTTGATACTTCGAAAAACTTCAGTCTTTTATATTCAAAACCATTAGCCAAATTACTTATTTCTTCCAGCCATCTCTACAACAGATTTTTGCTACTTTGAGCCTCATGAAGGAGACTGGTTTTGTTTTCTGGAAAGCATGGCTATTCACAGTTTAGTTCATATATTGGAAAATTCCTAGGAAAGAATTCATAACATGTAATTCACCTTTCTATCTTTTATTCAAATTCAGCAAACATTGTTATATAACAAAGCATTAAATCATTGCCAAAGTTCACACTCAGAGGTGATCAAGACTCTTCTAAATGTGTTACAAGGCTCTAACAGACCTTATACATCCAACAGATATTCTTATACCTGTTATAATGAAGAGAATGAAGGGTCAAATCTAACAACTGAGACACCTGCTAACTTCTTTCAGGAAAAGTTCTTCCATGATCTAATATTCATAAGCAATGTGATACAGAACAAGCAAAGTGGGGAGTTTAAAAGGAATGCAAGTAAAGTGTCACTTGCAATTTCTTGCTTATCCAAAAATCTTGAAAAAGAACCATATCTCTGAAGTGATCATTCTGTGTTGTGCATTGGTTGCACTAATCATAAATTAGGGATTGAATAAGACAGCAAACTTTGAAAACGTGAACGCAGTCACTATTAATGAATTGTCTTAAAGAGATTCCACAAATTATGAAATAGCAGTAGATTTTTTTTTTCCTCCAGAAAAACATTTTTTCACTAAGAAAATTTCTCTAGAGTAGAAAAGACTACTTGGAATTTGAGTTGGAGAAAGGTACTTAAAAGAGATAAATTCTAAAATTATTTTTCAGTATTTTAGACCAAAGTACTGAACTTCAAATTCACTTTTTAAATAACATTGTGGTTAGAAGTTTATTGGCATTTAATTAAAAATTAGATAAATATGCAGGAAAATAAACCTGCTTGTAATTTAAAGCAAGCTGTGTTCCTTTCCCCATTTTTTCACGCAGCTGCTAGAAAATCCCACTTCAGGTAAAGCCAAAGCATTAATCAGACAGCTTATGCTTTTATATTGTTATTAATTTTTGCCTGCCTGCATTGTCTACATTGTGTTTCCTCATATTTACTGTGTATCCTAGTCTCTCTGGAATACTATCAAGTCAATATTGCTAACATTGCCTCCCATATATTGGCAATACTAACAAAAAACCTTCCTGTTCAACGGGATAGTTTCATAGGGTTATGCCTTCGATGAGAAGTGGATTATTCCAACTTCTCAGTTAAGGGAGAAAGATTGCTATTTTTAACTTATTTGTTAGGGTCTAACAGCAAGATGCACTGTGCCTAGAGAAAGTTTTGAAGAAAAAATGCAAACTTGTCTTTAGAAATTGTTCAGAGTCTTTCACAGTGTTCATACTACAGAAGTCACCTATCTATTTGAAACTGAACTGATGGGGATAATAAGATATATTTGATCACTTCTAAGCTAAAAATGAGGAAAGAGTTTAAAATATTCAAAACATTGTAATTATTCTTAGAATAGTGCATTAGTAGTGCATTAAATCACAAACTTATGTGTTGGTCCTCTATGGGTTATCATCTGTGGCATCGTTGCCTGCCATAGTTCAAGGCTTATTTTTCATGTTCTGCTGCTGCTGCTGCTTTATTTTACTCACAATATTCTCAGCTGAATCTTGATGTGATTTTTCTCAATGTACTTTTTGGTCACAAGGGTCCAGTTAGATTTTCAGATGTCATGATTGTGAATTTGGAGTAATCCTGCTGATAGAAAAGTTACCACAAATTTAGATGGAGGTCTGTACATCATTGGAGGTAAAATATGACCAAATATACATGTTCTGTAAAATAAGAAGATATACACCGCCAAATACTGGACACTTGGCTCTCAGAATTATTATTCCTATAACATGAAAACTGATTTAGAACAATTGTAGATGACAAAAGATTGTTATACTGTACCCAGTTAAGATTGCAACTGACAAAAGTCAAGGAATTCTAGATTTTTGCACCAAGATAATAATTAAAACTTCTTTGATGGGTTTAATGTTGCTTTGTCTAATAATTGCAGATAATACTTGAATAATATATGTATGTCTCTATATAAGCATATACATCTATGTCTACATGTGCTTGGGAGAGTGAGTTCATGTGCATATGTAAGACTGATGGCTAAGATCCAAAATGGAAAAAAACCCCATTGTTTCCCTATTATCTTTCTGAAACTCAGAGAAGGCGGCTATCAAGACTTTTCTGGATTGTGCTGCTTTATTTTCTGATGGAACTAGATGGAAATAAATGGAGGGAATAAAATGGGTATGGGTTAAAAAAAAATATCTTTTTCTTGTGTTTGTTTTTAGGTTTGAGGGCTGTTTCTGTTTAAAAGGGAAAAGTTTAAATGAAAGTCTTAGCCAACTTTCTACAAGTTCATGGGCTATTTTGGAACTTCAGCAATAACTTTCAGCATGGGTATTTGAAAGTAGAATTTGTAAAAAGAAAGCATAGGAATATGCCTATGGATTTCCCGACAATGTATGAGAGAGCAAGTGCTGCTTTAGCACTTTCTAATGTTTTCCTGCATTTAGTTTTAATCCTTAAACACAATAATAACAAAACTAGCCAATTTGCGACTGTTTAATAGAGCGTAGAGGAATGATGAGCAGCATGATCTGCAATTGTGGGATTGCACAGCTAGCAGGAGCAAAGAAAGGCATGAGATGTCACAGCTTGCTGAAGATGTAGGCAGTGTGGCTGAGGGTAGTGGGACAGTGTGAGGTAAAAATTCCCTGGGGTTTGGTGAGCAGTGTTAGTACCTTTAGCTTTGAAATGAGAGCTTTCTACTTTTGTGCTAAAGCTTTTCATGAAACATAAGAAGTATTTCATTGTTAATGACTGTCAATAGTTTCCTCCAGGATAGGTATCTACAACACTGGTCAAGGAGCCTTTCAGGTCAAGGAAGTTTCTGGCTCCTTGAATAATTTCTAAGAGTTTCTCAAGTTATGTCAGAAAGTTTATTTTTTGCTACTGAAGTTAGATAAAAATACAGATTATTTGCTACATTATATTTATTATTTGTTTTGAGCATAATTTTAATCTGAGAAATTGCTTTTGGATATATACTAGACTATGGTCAAACACTCAGTTTTATACTCTAGTCTTTGCATTTTCTTGATTGTAGATTTCACTTTTCTGACACGTCTTAATTATTTGCATTAAAATATTGTGATTCAGCCTCTGAACAGAGGCTTCTCTACCCATTAATGTAAAGCGAACTCTTCCATATTTCCACAAATAGCAGTTTTACTGTTTTCTTTGTAACTGTGAAACTTCTTTGCCTCTTCATTCTTACTGAGTGTTTTGGTCTACAACTGAATTGTTATTGATAGTTTTAATTTTCCTCATATGCTGCCGATAATACTTGTATTTTCCAACTTGTATTTCCGATAAAGAAAAAGGACACATGTAGCTTATCAAAACAGTTTATATACTCTCAACCACACAAGCAAGCTTGATAAGCAAACAAGTTTGAAATAATGTGTCACATGTTAGCAGCCTGTGTTGGGATGTCAAATAGATATTGACAGTGGCTGAAAAGTGCTCCTATCATTTGAGAATTCCATAGAGCAATTTTGTTGCATATAGATCCCACACGAAGTTAAATGTCAGAGCTTTTTAAACACTCTCAGCCACTGATGAGATAGCCCACCACCAGTAAGGACACCACCCAGTAAAATGTGGAGAGAGAAAGCAGCCACTTAAATGCAGAGAAGAGGGGAACAGAGGAGCAACACTGAAAAATCTGTAAAAAGGTTTAGTGCTCACTGCTTACATTAATTATAAATACGTGAAGACCATGAAGACCTTGTTCTCCTTTCAGTAAAATAAAAAATGTTGAATTTAAATTAATGTGGTGCAACCCTCAGACAATTTTAAAAATAACAGTGCCTAACAAAATTTTCCTTGTGACAATGACACCTCTTTCAACAACATCTCTGAAATGTGTAGGAACGCTGGCTTTGATACAGATATTTTCAATAATTCACTGAAACGTGTTATAATATGTAGGACTCTATAGTAAGACTCTACAAAACTTCCTAAGCAAAACACTATTATTATGTATTATTATCGTATCATCATAAATCACCAAGACAACTCAAAATGGATGTCATGGGCATAAAGTGATAAATTTTAAAATCTAGTCTCCAAGTAAACTATTTATGTTTACCACAGTAATATATTAAGTTCAGAATTACCACATTAATCCTCCAAACTCATTTTTTACTGAACGTGTTTTTTCATTTATAGTCTATTACCATTTTACAATGCCAAACTAATAAAAAATCCCAGAGATAATATTATCTTTTTACAGTTTATATTTCATTATACTCTCCATCTCCTTTCTTCCCCACTGTCGCGGTTTGAGAAGGGGGG
>NW_010398344.1:0-12851 GCF_000710305.1 Buceros rhinoceros silvestris
GGGGAAGAGGTGGCATGGGAATTTTGGCTTCTATTCGGCTGTGGTTTTGTAAGCAAATTTCTTAAACCCAAAACCATTGAATGGAAATCTGCCAACAAAATCAGTGTGTTTTTAAAGAAAAAAAAGTCGCCTAAGTTTCTGAGCCATTTGTAAAATCTTTCACATTAATATTGCCTCGTTTCTATTAAGTTAGTATGAAAATATTTTTTGTTCAGGTTTCATTTCTATGAGATGGTACATGGCCTTTATCTGTTACGTTCATTCAAACTAATGCTTTCTGCAGTACAGCCAGCCAGTTCTGACATCTGTCTGACCAGATAGCTCTATCTCGGGATCTCCGTGAGACACCACCACGGATAACCTTTATCTTTACTTCTTCATCTTTATTTCTGGGGATGCAGAGATCCTGCAAGATTACACTTTTCACTGGAGATGTGTATGGGCAAGACTTTAATCTGATAGGTGACAATATTTCTAGCAGCAGTCCAAAGGGGTCGCTTGCTGCTTGTTGTGAGGAGGTTCACTGGCCTGTCCTAACTTGTGCTGTCTGAGACAATGCCCAGAGACTTTTTCAGGTGATGGCAGTGATTTTGAAAAGACCGTATGAGATTGGTCCCTCCAAGTTCTTCCAACGCTCTCAGATCTGATGATACGCTTCAGCACACGTAATTCACCCTCTTTGTTCAGTGCTGTGGAAACATTATTCTGAGGGGATGCAACACAGTCACCTACCCACAGCTGCCTGTTCTAGGGACAGAAGGACATTACATAGGGCTCAGAGGAGACTCAGCACCAAGTGTTGCAGATTGTGGATGATGTCAGTTTATGCCACTTGGTCTTAGGACCAGAGAAGAGTTCCAGCCTTCTTACTTTTAGTAGGATATGAACGACTATAAGGCTTGTGAATGCAACAGGGTTAACAGGTTTAGTACCACACGTAAAAATTAATATTTTATTACCTTAGATGAAATATTATAAAGCATAAAGAATTAAAGTATTCACCTTTGACGTTTTGAATGATTGGCTGGTACTACCACATACATACTGGAGCTGTGAAGGGAGTGTGAGGAATGAAACAGAGGAAAAGGCTTCAAATAAGAGAAGCATTAACCTGAGACAGTCTTCTAATAATGCATTTGCCCTGAATGAATGATGGGAGGCCAAATCTATCATACCTGGAAGGAGAAGCAGAAGATCATGAGAACTTGAAGGAGTTATCTGAGAAGACGTTTTTTTCTATGGAATTTGTATCTTTGGCTCCATATGATAATATGTCTATAATATTTATGGCGTAAGAATTCTTGCAGCTTTCAAAATACTTTAATGTAAATGTTCAATATACACGTCCAACATGAATGGCCTGGTTTCTTCCTTTTAAAAACTTATTCTAAACTCCATGTATTCTAACTCCTCTCCTCTCCTCTCCTCTCCTCTCCTCTCCTCTTCTATTCATTATTTTGCCATTTAATAGCTGTTGAATAAGTCCTTGCTTTGTTTCAATAGAAAGAATATTTAATTTAAAAGGATAAAGAGGGAATGGGTGAATCTGGTGAACAAAACCTGCATTGGTGAACAAAACCCTTCAGAAGCGGGTTGCTGTAAGCCAAGTGTCAGACTGCTGAAAATACCTTGTGCTTACGGAGCTTATAGGTTGGGAAGCACTTACTGGAAGTCAGCACCAGCGGTCAGTTCTTTGGAAAAGTCATCTCTGGCAGAGAGCCACCACCTTCCCATGAGAAATTAAGAAATGATGCGCTGCTGGCCACAGAACTTGGTATTTCCAACGGCCCCGGGTGACGCAACTAGAACACTGTTTCTATTTCCTGCCCCAATATAAATACATTGCAAAAAGGCATTCTTAGAGTCTAAAAAAAGTCCAGGTTCGCTAAAAGTCACAAGAAAAGAGGTTCTTAAGCCACTAAATTAGTTTGCCCCATCTAATTAGCTTATGCAACACAGCTAATTAGCTTATGCAGTATAATCAGCTTATGTAATGACAATATTCGGCCTTGCAAAACACATTTTTTTCTGTTATGCTTCCAACAATTTGGTAATAGCATGATAGTGAATGCAAATTGTTTCTTAATGCATAGAGTATGATTTTTGGTTCATAAAGTATTTTCTTTTCCTTATGTTATTCATATTCATGTCTATGTTTAAGCACAATTAATACAAAGGCCGTAGACCTAAAATACACAGTATTATACAGTAATATACAACAATTTTACAGGAATTCACAAAGACATAGAAACTCCTTTAACCTTCTTGCACTCAGCATAAAAATATAGAAGGCTGAATTGTCTGGGAGAAGTAACTGAAGTTCTTCTTTATTGTTTCCTGAGCATTTGTAGCCCTCTAAACTTGGGGGTTTGGTCAGTTTTCCCTTTTTAAGGTAGTGGCTATCATCCTAATGAAAGGCAGCAGGTCAGGAAACACCTACCTGTTCCATAGACTTCCTACCACTGTCTCTCCTTGCATGACTTAAACTTATTTGAAAGGAATTGCTTTGTTTTTAATTTTCTTTTATGCTTCTTGTATTTTGATGGACTGTATCCCTCTAAGCCACCTGCACACCTTCTTTCATACCTACTAGCGGGAGCTCCCATGTAGATATAAAGCTGTTACCAGTTTGTCTGACACCTGAATCGGGAACGGCTGCTAGCAGATATGGGGCATTATGACTCCTGAACTGGCATTCAGAAACATGTCCACAGGTGTTTACTTCTGTGCTATCCACAGTAAACACAGATTTGAAAACTTTAAAGATCAGTTGGGGATTCATTTTCAAACACATCTGTATAATCTTACTAATAGAACTTAGTCAACTAAGTATAATAGATTCATGTCTGGAGCTCAGCTTAAAACTTGTCAGTTCTTCATTGCTGAACTCATTCCTTGTATGTTCTAAAAATCTGAAGACCTTTCACCTTTCCCAGAAGGACCTAGGACACCTTTTTCCTTTTTTCTTTTTTTTTTTTTTAGATGTTGGAGATGGAACCAGAAGTGTTCAACCAGACAAGAAAAAGATGATGTCATGACTGTATTTGAAATTCTGACTCTTGACTAGAGTTACTACTGGGTTGCACTTGGTATGGCCTTAAAAGGTAAAAACTGATTCTGAAAGCTCATTGTCCACCTAGAAGCATGTCATTTTTAAAAGGCCAACGTCTGTGTAATTGCCTAGCATGACAGTGATCACCCAGGAGGTGAAGGATCACCTTCTTTGCCATGCCTTATAGGATCACGGAATCATTTTGGTTGGAAGAGACATTTAAGATCATCAAGACCAACTGTCCAGCACTGCCAGGTCACCACTAAGCCCTGCTCCTGAGCACCACATCTATATGCCTTTTAAACACCTCCAGGGATGGGAATTCCACCACTCCTCTGGGCAGCAAGTTCCGATGATTGGCAACCCTCTCTGTAAAGAAATGTTTCTTAATATCCAGCCTAAATCTCCCCTGGAGCAACTTGAGGCCATTTCCTCCTGTCCTATTGCTCGTTACTTGGAGAAGAGACTGACGCCTATGTCGCTGCTAGTTGTAGAGAGTGATAAGGTCTCCCCTCAGCCTTCTTTTCTGCAGTCTAGACAACCCCAGTTCCCTCAGCTGCTCCTCACAGGACTTATGATCCAGACCCTTCACCAGCTTTGTTGAATTTCCTTGGATGCTTGTACTTAAGCAGTAGGAATTTCATCATAGGAGAGTTTGCCAGTCACCAAACTGCAGAATGTTTTATGTAGGGGCTTTCTTTTAATCTGCTTCACTGGATTGTCAAGAGAGTAATAAACTCTGACAAAGGTTTTCATGTTTTCGAATAAAAAATATTTATAGAATAAAAAATGTTTCTTAGTAAGTCAACTATGCAACCTAGTTCAAAATGAAAAGAAATGTCAAAGACTTAGTATTTAGTCCCAGGAAAGAGCTTCATTTTTAATGGAGCACTAAGGAAAAGTATAATTGAAAAATCTAACAGTCTGAGCTAGAAAACTACAGTTACAACTTCATATTCTAAGCATTTTGAATGGTGATTTTTTAGAAAGGTCCCAACATGATAGCTGCTACTAAGGATATAAGGAAAAAAAAAATGTTCTCTTGAAAATAAAAAAATCCAACAAAAGCAGCAAGGCAGAAGAGAGAACTGAGGCTAATTATTGTGGATGTGTCCTAGAAGAGAAACACTATGCACTAACCTCATGCAGGACGAAACTACAGACACGTGTTTTTCCTAACACCCTATAGCTGTGTGCTGTCACTGGATTATCCGTTACCTGCTACAGAGAGCACCCTCCAACCACAGACTTCAAATGTTGGCAATGAAATCGGGACCATTGTTTGGTTTTCCTTCCTTAATCTGGTTAACCACTTGCTGGCGCATCTTTACAGGCAGAATTAGATTCCTGTGGAGATGTGATACAAAAGATGTTGTGTCACCCAATCAGGAGTACGTAAGAAAGCTTAATACAATATGCTGCTTGTTGTGCTGAATTCCAGCTCCTTCCAAGGCCCCAGTTCACTCAGGTGCCTTGCTGCTTCTATTTACTATTCATAGCAGTCTCATTTTCGTTATTCTAAGTCAGTCTGAGGTTAAGCACATGCTTAGAAATCCGACTCAGTTGAGACCCAAGTAACTGACCTGAAATTGTGCATTTTAAGTGGTATAAATAAGAAATTTGCAATCAGTACAGCAACATCTGCCAGGCTTTGTAATAACAAACTCAGTAGGAACTCATTCAGGAGTGGATGACGGCAGCAGAGGAATTGCTGAACTTAATTATTTTTATTTTATCAAGCTTAATCCACTGGCTTTGTCACTGGGACACTAGTGCTCATTTACCGACCACCAGGTTATTATTAGATGTTCTTGGTTCTACATAAATTCGGAACAGAAACTTCTAAATAAATCAGCATTTTCAGGTGTCAGAGATGAAAGCACTTATAATTATTCAGAATATGAAGTTCAATGTAATTTTGAAATCTAGATTTCTGCTTGAAACACACTAAAATATGTATTGCATTATTTGATGAATAATTAACCGAAGGGTTAGGTTGAAGTAATAAAAGCATACTAGTGCAGAATTTGATGGAAAAGCTGGCCTCGCCCTTTCTTTCCCCTCTCACCCCCACTACACACCTTCCACCACCCCTTTGCATTGCCCTTGGAAACGCTTTTCAAATTGTACTGAGGTAGCAACACAAGTCAGAGTATGCAAATACAGGCAAATCAACAAATGAGTGCGGGACTGTACCACAGGTGGGGTTCAGCCACTTAGACCATGGGACTGGCTTTGAGAAACCTGGGCTGGTGTGAGCTGGTGGGGTCTATGTGTCAGAGAAGGGGAAGAGCATCTTTGGTCGTAGGCTTGCCAAGGTGGTATAGAGGGCTTTAAAATACAGTTGCTGGGGGAGGGGAAACTCAATCCATCCCCATCCTAGCAGTTTGATGGCAGTGCCGGCAATAGGTGCTCAGAGCCTGGACAGGGATCACAGGTCTGCAGGAGAACAGCTGAAGAGCAACATAGAGGAATCCCAGCCACTCCAGCCGGTAAGTCACCTTCATCGAGGCACTATGTAAACACCTCTAGGCAAACACATGTAGCATGGGGAATAACCAGGAGGAGATAGAAATGCGGGCACACCTGCTGGGCTGTGAGCTTATTGGCAATGTGGAAATGCGGTGGGATGAGTGTTGAAATGGAAGGATGCAGGCTCTTTAGGAAGGACAGGCAGGAGAGGAGGGGATGTTGCCCTCTGACAATGATCAGCTGGAGTGCATGGTGCTCCACCTAGGGATGGATGAGGAGGTGATCAAGAGCTTATGGTCAGTATCAAAGGGAGGGCAGGGAGAGGTGACGTTAGAGTGAGGGTCTGCTGCAAGCCATCAACCCAGGAAGAGCAAGCACATGAGGCCCTCTGTAGACAGAGAGGAGCAGCCTCACGTTCACAAGCCCTGGTCCTCATGGAAGACTTCAACCACCCTGATATCTCTTGGAGGGACAACAGAGAGGGCATAAGAATCCAGGAGTCCTTCTACAAGTGATAGGGGAGCCAATGCAAAGAGGTGCTATGCTGGATCATGTTCTCACCAACAAGGAGGGTCTGCTGGAGAATGGGAAGCTTAAGAGCAGTCTTAGCTGTAGTGACCAGGAAATGGTGGAGTTCAAGATCCTTAGGGCAGTGTGGACAGTGCACAGCAAGCTTACTACCCTGCCCTTGAGAGACCTCTGCTTGGTAGAGTGCCATGGAATACAGCCCTAGAGGGAAGAGGGTCCCAAGAAAGCTGGTTAATATTCAAGGATCACTTCCTCCAAGCTCAGGAATGATGTATCCCAACAAAGATGAAGTCAGGCAAACATGCCACGGAGCCTGCAGGATGAACAAGGGGCTACTGGACAAACTCAGACACAGAAAGGAAGCCTGCAGAGGGTGGAAGTAAGTACAGGAAGCCTGAGACAAATGCAGAAAAATTGTCCAAGCAGCCAGGGATCAAGTTATAAAATTTAAAACTCGGAGAATTAAATCTGGTCATAGGGCAACAAGAAAATCTATAGGTGCATTGGTGATAAAAGGAAGACTAGGGAAAATGCAGGCCCTCTCTGGAAGGAAATGGGAAACCTGGTTACCGGGATGTGGAGAAGGCTGAGGTATTCAACAGCATTTTAGCCTCAATCTTCACAGGCAAGGGTTCCAGCCACACTGCTCAAGTTGCAGAAGGCAAAGACAGAAACTGGGAAAGTGAAGCACTACTCACTGTAGGAGACGATCAGGTCTGACACCGTCTAAGGACTCTGAAGGTATACAAGTCCATGCGATGTGATGAGTTGCATCCATGGGTCCTGAGGGAACTTGGAGATGAAGTGGCTAATCCACTCTTTATCAGGGAGTGGTAATGGTTTTATTACTGGAAGACGGTAGGTCTAGATTAGATATTAGGAAAAAATTCTTCACTGTGTGGGTGGTGAAGCACTGCAACCGGTTGCCCAGGGAAGCTGTGGATTCCACCTCCCTGGAGGTGTTCGAAACTGGGTTGGACAAGGCTTTGAGCAACCTGGTCTAGTGGGAGGTGTCTGTGCCGATGGCAAGGGGTTTGGAATTAGATGATCTCTGAGGTCCCTTCAAACCCAGACCATTCTATGATTCTCCGAATTTAAGTGAAGAGATTTTGATAAGGTGAGATGTGACGTTTTTAAATTAGGTTTCAGCAGCAGATTCATTTCAGACTGAATTGACATTTCATTGCTAAATTAGTCCTTTTTTCTGTCATGGTGGAACTGAAAAGGTTATTGAGTACCTGCAATTTACAGCAGAAAGTAGAAAACTACTGATTTTTTCCTTGTTTAAGAGACCCTGTGCTACCTAGCATGGGCTGTGTTTCTAAAGAACATTTGTTGAAGCTGTCTGCCTATGGAGCATGTTTACCACGGCTGTACCAGCATCAATCATAACTACGCATGGCGTGCCCTTACCTCTCTAAAGATGTGTATTAGCAGCAGGGCCACCTGTCTGCTGCTCACCACCTACAGCGTGCTAGGCCCATTTGTCTCCAAGGGAGCACGTTGGTAATTCTACTGAAGGAGAGGTAATTTGGTTGAAATTACCTTCAAAAGTGACAGTCCAGACTTCCTCCTTGAAAAATGCTTCTTCAGGGATGAGGTAGGGTGGATTAACCAGGATTGACAAAGTCAGTGAAAAATATAAGCACATAACTCTCCAAACAAGAAAGAGAGTGTAAGATCTTTTCATTTTCATTTTGGATAGAATTCGAACTGACGCTAACATGAGAAGTTATGTATATTGTCTAACTGTACAGGCCATATTCAAAATACATGGATTGAGTATGAGTGGGACATCTAACCCTTCCACAGAAAGCTAAACAATATGAGAAAACTGGTTTATTTTTTACAGTAATCTCATAGTGAATTAGGAGCTAAAGCAAAATTTGAGGATTTGAGAACTGCACTCAGAAGCCCCTATTCTACCAAACTCCTTCAGTTTCAAACAGTGGCATAACTCTTAAAACAAGCTATCATCAAACAGGTCCAGTGTAGAAATATTTGGATTTTAAAGTCTAAGTTTTCTCATATTATAATAAATATCATTGTAGTATTTTCTACCTTGATAATTAGAATTACTTCAAAACAAGAGCAGCAGCTCAGTTTCCTGTTGAGAATATGACTCAAGTAAGAGTTTACACTATTTTCCCCACAATCATTGGGAAATAAGTAGCTTTACTGAAGAGCTGAGGTTGGTTTGTTTGTTTGTTTGTTTTCCTTACTGGATCAGAGCTTAATGAAGTTCTCCTCACTACATATGATTACTCACTCAGATGAGTGATCAATGGAAGTGATTAGACCACAGAGATGTTTACCAAACCCAGACCACTGCCTGATTTGAAAATAGCTTTCTCATTATTCTTCTATGACAGCCTATGGTGCTCAGGTTTCATTAGGATAAATCTTTGACGATATTTATTATCTATCTATCTATCTTTACATATACATGTACTGCACGATGAGATGTTTCTTCTTCTGGGCTGATGATGCACCTGGCTATTCTATTCCCAGCTTTCAGTGCTGGGGACTGAAAGTTGCAAATGGCTGGGAAAATCAAAAAGATTGCCCTGAAATCCACAGCCATCCATCTCAGTCTAGTGTACACTTCTTAGTTTATCTTGTGAATAAATGCTTGCAGAATCAGGACCTAAATAATATCCAGCTTTATGTTAAAACACTCTGCTCATGCAGGCTGTTGTGAATTTTTCTAACGATTCTGTTCAAAGAGTGTTCAACAGGTTATGAACTCATTATAAGTTACTTACAATAATATATAGTAACCAAGGGATTGGTTCCAGGACAAAACATCTGTATTTTATGTCTGGTGCATCATTTTAGATATGAAGAAAGAGATTTATATTCAACTGTGCCTTTTCAACCTCACTGAGAGTTTGTTCTTAAAAGAAAAACGTTAGTCTACAAATTACAGGGAAAACATTACAAAATACATACATGATGTCACATTTTTGTGGTGATTTTCACTCTATGATTTTAGAACTTGGTACCACAGAATCACAGAATCATTTTGGTTGGAAGAGACCTTTGAGACCATCGAGTCCAACTGTTCACCCTGCACTGCCAGGTCACTGCTAAGCCATGTCACCGAGCACTATATCTGCACGTCTTTTAAACACCTCCAGGGATGGGGACTCCACTCCACCCATTCCCTGGGCAGCCTGTTTCAATGATTGACAACCCTCTCTGTTTCTTAATATCCAGCCTAAACCTCCCCTGATGCAACCTGAGGTCTTTTCTTCTCGTCCTATCGCTTGTTATGCTCAAGAACAGACCAACTCTCGACTCACTCCAACCGCCTTTCAGGTAGTTGTAGAAAGTGATAAGGTCTCCCCTGAGCCTCCTTTTCTCCAGACTAAATAACCCCAGTTTCACTCAGCTGCTCCTCGAAGGACTTGTAATCTTTAAACCCTGCACCAGCTTTGTTGCCCTCCTCTGGACATGCTCCAGCACCTCAACATCCTTCTTGGAGTGAGGGGCCCAAAACTGAACCCAGTATTTGAGGTGCAGCCTCACCATGCCTGAGTGCAGGGGAAAGATCACTGATGGACACATTATTTTTGATACAAGCCAGGATGCCACTGGCCCTCTTGTCTACCTGAGCACACCTCTGGCTCATCTTCAGCTGGCTGTTGTCCAACATCTCCAGGTCATAGTGCAAACACTTCCCATGCACAGATGATCTATGACTCACAAATGTAACCCTAGGAAGTTAGAACCCACATGCAAGCAAGAAAATTCAGATTTGCCTTTTGGTTTAACCTTGTTTTTAAAGAAATGCAAGATAATCTAAAGAGAAGGTCTCTTGTCACATGAAAAATTTCTAGAATAGATTTCCTAAAAAAAAAAAAAAGCCCAGGGGTACAATGTCTCAATGACCCAAAAGCTCTCTAGGTGTGCAAAGTGCCTACTGAAAGGGAATTTGATTTTTTGTTATTATTATTTAATTGTATGCACCTATCTGAGATGCTTCAGTCAGACACACAGCTGCAATGAGCTTGCTACATGATTTATGAAAAACTGAGCTTGTCCAGAAGGTGATTCAAATCTTAGGTGCGCTGAAAGTGTTTACTTGTGCCCATGGACCACATAGTGATACCAGGGCAACTACAATACTAATTTAGATTCCTCAGCGGGAACCTCAGTCTAACCTTCCATGAGTTTAATCTGGAATTCCGTGCCAAACTTCTGTTTAACTCTGAACATCCTTCCATTTCTGCTTATCTCCTTGTGGATATTAACAAAGCAAGCTTGTAGTATTTGTCAATCCCAAGCTGGACCCTACTGATTTATGTAGATACAGGGGACTGTATCTGTTGGAACAGTTCCAGAGTGACCTCTACTAAACCCGAAGCGGGGTAGAAATGCAGCAATATGCCTCACGGCAGAGTCAGAAAGGCAGGTTCTTTCAGAACAGCAGTCTTTTCCCGCTTGACATGTCAAAGACAGATCTGCTCTTTTCTTCTCTTTTGTATTAGGGGAGTGCAGGCTGACTGTATTTCCCACAGGAAAAGGAGGTATGGTAAATACGGGAGCAACTCTGATGGCTTTGCATTCATGAAACCTGAACTCTCTTTAGGTATAGGTTTCAGAGCTGCTGTATCTAGGGAAGAAAATCCTGCTAGAAACTCAGAAGAAAAAGCTGTTCGACAAGCGAATATTAGGAATTACTTTAACTGCTTGTGGATAGTGGTCTGTGGATGTTTATGATAAAAAAAAGTCACAATAAATAACATAAAAATAAGTATGTCCCTATATATATGTATATGCATATCAGATATTTATCTGGGGAGCAGGTCAGATGAAATCAGTTTGCAAAATTCTGGGGTTTTGTTTTGTTTTCTCAGATTCATATGCCACTAATAGCAATCCCAAATCAATATCTCTGAAATCAGAGTTCATCAGACAGTTATGAAGCCAGGCATGAGATGACTCGCTCTCCACCTCTACACTATATTGAATTGTTAGGGTGAAAAGAATTCCCTTGCTGAAAAATAAGGGACTGAAGAGCGTAACGTTGAAAGGCCAAATGTTAAGAGCTAGCTCTCTGAGCAGGATTGTGCTTTAAAAGTAACTTAAGAAAAACTTTGCCTGTTTTTTTTTTATTTATTTATTCTTTGTAGTTATTTTCCACATCATTGCATCTAATGTTACAACGAATTGAAGCACAAAATGTCTCAGTGATGCTGACTGAGACAATGACTCATTGGTCACTCAGTGATGGCTTTCATTCAGAGAAAGCCTCAGAGATGAAGCAGAAGAACAAAGACCGACATTTGTCACTTTGGGAGGGAGAGAGACAAAGGCATTTCAAGAAGGTAAGTTTTACTGGATTTCAAGCTGACGTGTGATTCAGCCTTAAATGCTGCCTTTAGGTACAGTCCTAAGCATGGGAGAAATGAGAATGCGTAAAGCCTCTTGAGGCGTTGCGGAGGAGTACCTTTAAGGTCATTTAAAAGCCATGACTTTTCTGCAGCACGGTTCCCTTTTAGGCTGGAGTGAAAGGCTTTATTCAGCTACTCTGGCTAGTTTTACGCCAGCAAAACCATCTCACCTTAACAAAACTCTGAGTGCATGAGTTTAGGTGGGATTAGAGTTATCTGGTTATAATCTGGATATATAAAACTATAAAAGAAGGCTTTGTGAACCTTTTCTGCAGAAAGTCAGTCTTCAGTCATGGTACAAAATCATGGAAGAGGTACTGCAGGACATAATGTGTGTTTTCTGGTCTCCCTCCTGTGACTGGTGCTAAAGTCCTAAAACTTTTCCCATCAAGGTGTCATAGGGGAAAAAAAAGAGTAAATTATGAATGCTAATGGGTGCATGTGGCTGGGGTTGAATGTCCAAAATTGAACTTTTGAGTTCCCTAACAAAAACCTGTTACCTCCTGGCTGTAACCAGGACAGGCTGATGACAATTTTTGGTAACAGCAAGGTTAAAAACAAGCAGCACATCCTGAATCTTCCAGGTAATACAGAGGCACAGGGCTGAACCAGCTATTTGAAGGTTCATCCCATGTTATACTTCTGCACATAGACTCTTAGACTGGGAAGAGTGGGGCTTTCAGGGGCCTGGAAAGAAGAGGTGGTGCCGAAGGGAAGGGTTTGCTAAAAGGTGAATTGCTTTCAGGGAGATGAAAGTGAAGCTCCTGACTTGGGGGTCATGTTCTCCAATATTATAAATGACAAGACAAGAGGGAATGGCTTTAAGTTGCGCCAGGGGAAATTTAGGTTGGGTATTGGGAAATATTTCTTTACACAGAGGGTCATTAAGCATTGGAACAGGCTGCCCAGGGAGGTGGTGGAGTCCCCATCCCTGGAGGTGTTTAAGGGACGTGTGGATGTGGTGCTGAGGGACATGGTTTAGGGACCCTGGCAGTGCAGGGTGTATGGTTGGACTAGATGATCTTAAAGGTCTCTTACAACGAGATGATTCTGTGATTCTGTGCATGATTCTGTGACTGGAGGTAGGCTCCTGGAAGTGGGAAAACCTCCTGGAGGTGGGAGAGGCGAGCAGAGACCAATGCTGCCATGACCACCACTAATGCCTGCAGCGGGCAATGGTGAGTGATGGCACAGCAGGAGCCAACACTATTTTCTGCCCAACCGGCACATTGCAAGCAGCCACCTCTCCATGGAAAGGCAAAGGAATGGGTGTGTGAGACAAGGTAGGGTAAACACTGCCATCTTTTTTTCACTTAAATCAACTCCAGCCTGCCAAAGTATTAATATTCAAAGGTGCATCAACCTTCATCACGTCAGCAGTCATTACAGTGAGCAGGAAT
>NW_010398344.1:12973-21210 GCF_000710305.1 Buceros rhinoceros silvestris
GGAATGCATCAGTGAGAAGACAATAAGGTTTATTTGTTTGTTTGTTTTTCCCTTCAGTGAGTCATTTCAGAGTCCCTGATACCTGTCTGGAAGAAGCACAGGTCTGTCTTAATCACTG
The DNA here is from genome assembly GCF_000710305.1 of Buceros rhinoceros silvestris. Classification (NCBI taxonomy): domain Eukaryota; kingdom Metazoa; phylum Chordata; class Aves; order Bucerotiformes; family Bucerotidae; genus Buceros; species Buceros rhinoceros. Next base: position 13,092 of record NW_010398344.1, read on the forward strand.
CGGGGCACTATCCTTGGAACTGTCAGATTCTCAATTAATTGTTTTAAAGGATCTGCAACATTACTTCCTAAACAAGAAAAAAGAGATAGTTTTAGCTGTTAAAAAGTGCATCTTACGCATGATTTACTGCTGTGCTTTTCTTCAGGATGTCTCCTCTCTGGCAGTCCAGCCCATAATACCCCTTATCCTTCTGCCCTCCTCTCCACACAGGCACACACAGTTTTCTTCTGTGACTCAGTTCTAAGATTATTCTAATTCATGCCCCTCCACAAAATTAGCCACTCTTAATATTAATACCTTCACTAAAATATTTCAGGATATTACTACCTTCATTAAAATATTTCAGAATAAAGAATGAAATCTGTATGTCACCTTTCCAGTCTCCTTTCTCTCTAAACCCGCTTTCTGTGCTCAGTTACATTAGGACAGGGAAGGGGCATCATTTTAAATTTTTTTTTTTTTTTTTTTTTTTTTTTTTTTTTTTTTTTTTTTTTTTGTCAACTAGTTGAACTGCTGTGGCAGATCTGGGTCTGTTTGTACGAAATAATCTCTGAGTCTCAGTTGCCTCCTTTCCTGGCAGAGATGCCTTCTCAGAAGTCCCAAGGTTTGCACTATCAGTGTGTTGTTAATATCTCTTCCGTAAACTCTTAAGTGAATCTGGCAGTTGGTAGTGATTATTAACCTTGCACTGAACCAGCAATTAATCTGTTCAGGCTGCAGAGGAAGAAGAAAGAGAGAGAGAAAGAGCGAGAGAGCACAAACTTTCCTGCTCTGGCTCAGTGGTTCTGGTGAATTTGAGTACCCTGATCTGATATTGTTTAAACTCATTAGTATTCTCTATCTAATCTGCAGATTTAATTCATTACATACATCATTTCCCCATAGCCTATACACCCATTTGTAATTTCCATGACACATTTTTCATCTGCATGCTTTAGCCTTGGCAGAGAAAACGTGAGGTTAGGAAACAAAACATTTGATAAATACGTATTTAGTGGTGTGCGAAGTTACAACAGACAGAAAACGAAGCCTTTTTCTGCCCTGCCGCATTCTGCTGCATCATGCTGGCTGGGGAGTGAAGCAAAAATTTGACTCCATCTACCTTTAAAATGATCTTATTGCTGCTGGCATTTCATTGAACATTAAGGAAGATGCAGCATTGCTTTATTGTCGTGCCAGAAATGAGTAAACAACTGCATTTTCCAACATTATCGAGCTTACCTTGGGAGGGAAGACTAGTTCTGAGGTAAGTCAGTGACGACGGCATCTTCTCCTAGTGTGGAGCAGAGACCTCAGCACTCAATGCCGAGGGTGTGGACTAACCAAGGGTGTAGGAATGGCTGCATGGAGCCAGTGAGCAGAGCGCAGTCCTATCTCCAGCTGTCACCAGCACCAGTTGCCCACAGCAGAGCAAAAGGGAAGGACAAGCATATAAAGAAAAATATTTTTCCTGGTTACTCTTATCCAGCAGTCTGTAGCTCTTGCCTTTCCAGATCCAAAGGGTCAAGTTTTCTTCCACGAGCTTGCCCAGTCTTTTTCTGAACTTACACAAATTTGCATCTGCAGCATGCTGCGACTAGTTGTGAAACTTCCACGTACATATTGTGTGAATATTTTTCTTTGTTTTTTCTTGGTTTCAAAAATAGCACTTGCTACATTCATTATGGCCACCAGTTCTTTTTGTAAGACAGAAAGAGAAACTGTTCCCCCTTCTCTGACTCTATGCCAGTCACGATATTTATACAGGTCCATCACACAACCTCTCAGTTACTTCTTTTCCTAGCTGTGAAGACTTAGTCTCTTCCATCTTTGCTTGTTCAGAAGCTGTTCCGTACCTTTTATCTTTCTTGTTGCTGTCTCTGAGCTTTTCCCCATTCTGCTCTATTCTTTTTGAGATGAAGGGCCCAGAACTGCATATAACATTCAAGATGCTGACACACACTGAAATTATACAATGGATGAATGTGTAATTACATCCTTTCCTCTCCACTTACTGCAAGTTTTTCTATCATCCTCAGACACCTCTTTGCAACTCACCTTGGTCTGTGGAATAAACATCTTTCAGGGGTAACGATTTAGGTACCCTATAAGACTGCTAAAGCCATTAGGTGTCTCTAGGTCTCACCTTACTTTGTAGATAGTTTATCTTCATAATATGCCACCATGAGTACATATACAATTGTATTCAGTACGTCTTGCGATGGCATTTTGCCTCTCTGCAAGTGTAAGACATCTTGAAGAATTCTCTTTAGCTGCGAGAAGAAACACTTACATTCTTTGATCATCTCATCTCTTCTGATGTCCCCTTGCTTGTTGATATATATTATCACATAATCATTTGCCTGATTGGTCTCGACACTTCAGGAGAGATAAAGACACCATTTTTCTTCTAGACAGTGAAGTCTTTTTTGTTTCTTTTTTTTTTTTCCCTCTGAGCTATTTTCTACAGTTTTTGCAATGAACTTTTTTGTTTCTAAGGCTTGGAGAGTTTGATTTATAGTGAAGTCTTCCATGCTACAGGTCTAATGAGAAACCTTCAAAGCTGGTCATTATTGAAAAGGTTTACTAATCATAGTTTATTGTATTCAAATTGCATTAAAAATATTTAAAAAACAATTTTTTTTGATTGAGAAAGCGGCTTGATACTCCCAGTTCAGTAAAAAACCCGGATTATTTCAAAATAAATTCTTATGTTTAACTTAAGATTTAAGAGTAGGAAAAAAGCTTCATATATTTTGATGTGAAAGAAGATTAGTAGGGAACAGTGAAGTTTGTACTTTGTCCCGTATATATACAACAAACAAACCCCAAACTCACAGCCCCTCTCCTCTAGTACTAGTGACAGAGAAATCCCTCTTGGGGGGCTTTGTTTTGCCCATGTTTCTTATGGATGTGAAGCAGTATCAAGAGATGTGGCAATACTGAAGATTTTTGTGCCAAACATTTCAGAGAGCAGAAGCCACACTGAATTTTAATGGTTGCTATAGATGGGTCCCTGAGCCAGCAAAAACTGACACAAGCATAGATACAAACATGTGTAAATACACACTTTGAAACAACTCTCCCACTCTCAGTTACAACCCTGAAGCTAATACTTGCTTCTGGGCTCATCCATAGTTAAGCTGGTGACTTTCTAGTTATAGAACGTGCTCCTCCATCTTCTTTGACCCTTGGGTTGCCTGATCCCTCCCTGTTCACTTTTCTCAGTGCTTGCACAAGCCACAGGATCCCAGCTTTTCATGTGCCGCACGCAGGTTACTCCTCTCCTGTGTTGCTGTCTACCATTTGGCTTACAGGGCTATTCACAGATGCGGCAGGTCTTTGTGGGGCTTTTCAGAGGTCAGGTGTGTGGCAGGAACCTACGGTTTTGGGTGCTTTTTCCCTGTTGTTATGAAGTGGTACAGAATTCAGGTGCCCTGTGCTGGCGAACAGGTTGTCCTTCCAGGGACATTCAGACTCTTCTGCAGTGCCTTTTCAGATGACCACTGCCTAAGCCGTTTAATTTCGCTGTCTCTTAGTTGTCTAAACTGTAAAATTTAATACCTTCTCAGATACCTTCAAATGTGCTATGTAGGTATAAACAACTATTAATGACTGGTTTAAAATCAATAGCATGTTCTTCATCTGCATTTGCACAGTATTTATAGCACACAAATGAAGAACAATCTATTTTTTGTTATGGATTATGTCCTATATATCCGTGACTTTAGCAGCCAGTATCTGTACCAGGACACTGCAAGGATGTTGCAGGTGAAATTCTTGTATGAAGAGCAGGTGTCTCACACACAAGTCCAACCTGAACTCTCCAAAGCAGCATCATGTACTTCTACTGGAAATGGCATCTCCTTTTCATTAAAGAGATGTAGGGCTTTGATATCAAACTTAGATGGTGAGATAGCATTAGCTTTCGATACAAATAGGATGCTTTTTTTTTTTGCCTCATTTCATATGGGAGTAACTTTTTACACAATTATGTGATGTATTTCCCTGTTGTTTGTCCATTTCCAATCACCTTTTCACTACCTGCCAGCCAGTTTTCTCCAGAACTACTTGTAAGCCTTTTCATCAATTTCAAGCAGATTAGAAAGAGGAGTAAAAAGACCATTATGTCCAATAAACTATTGGTTAAGAATGCATAAAAGAATGAAATCAGCACACCTATTGAGAGAAGAGTAGGAAGAACTCAGCCTCATATCTTTCATTCGGTAGTAGCCAGATTGCTAACGAGCATATGTGCATTGACCAATCCTAATCCATCCCTGCAGGTGTAGGTTCATACCGAACCTTTCAGAACTATTTATCCTCAGATGAATCTGTCAGTGAAGTGCTGGGAACATAGGAAAACAAACACATGTGAAATGAGGTTTCATTATTTCTGCTTCTTGTGAAACAACTTGATAAATGACCTCTTTCATTTCCAGGATGTCTTTACTGCTTTCTGCAGTATTCTTTGCATCTGATGAGTATCTGTGCACAATGACCTGTGCACAGGAATCCAGTTACTGTTATTGTTTATATTGGAAAGGGAAAGCTGTGCGTTGTTTCCTAACCGTCTCCAGATCCTGCTCTTACAGGTAGGTTGCCATAAGCAAATAAAGCCTGATTCTCTACTAGAAATTAACTTCCAATAGACTTCTAAATCTTGGTTCTTTTTTCAGAGTCTTTATCCGATCTTCATTACTGATACCTCAGATCACAGTGTAAGTGCAATATGTTTATGATAGCTGAATAGTGGGAGCAGAAAGATCTTGGTGTAGAATCAGTTTTCAGGGAAGACTAGAATAACTCAAAGTCTGCCCATATCTCCATACATCCTCTCTGACAAATCTTTTCCACTGTAATTAGAATGGCATTCACAATAGCAGCTACCATTTTCCCTCCAAACATAAACAAGCAAACTTTCCCCAATTAGTTTCACACAATGACTGAGGGAGCAGAGCTAAAGATTCCATTAGGAGCCTTGCTATGCTAATCTAATTAGCCTGGGAAACAGATATTATGGAACTGGAATCAATAAAAACTCTGAAAAGTGAGATTTACATTTCAGCCACAAAAAAGATTATGCAGAACATTTTGCTATTCTTTTGCTTATGATTTTCATGAGCAATAAGCAGAACAAACACAATTCTTATCTGAAGGGTCACATGTAAATAAACATTCCATGGCCCGAATATTTTTTGCCATGAAAAAAATTAGCAGAATTAATTTTATGGCTTCAATGTAATCCATAAACATAAATCCATAAACGATTTACGCACTGTGGTGTTCTTTCAGTGAAGAGAAAATACATTCAACCTCTTAAAATAATTATGGAACTTTTAACAACTAGTATTTCTTCAAAATCTAATTTTCACTCCTACCAGTTATACTCGTTTTGATGAAACTTCCTCATAAGACCACACTCAGCAGCTCTCAAAGGAGATTGAACTCATCTTTGTGGCTTTCACATCGTTGATTTTAGTGGGAAAAGAAAATGCTACTCTTAAATCAGGGATGGGATATGCAGTAAGTGGCTCAGTTGTTTTCAATAACACTTAACCTTTCCAGCTGTGTTCCCCGTGAGTTGAGAGGTTCCCCAAAGCCTAAGAAATTTCCCTGAACTTTTTCATCTAGAGTGAAATCTGCATTTAGTTTACAAACTCCTACAGAACTAAATTATATGAATTTTCACAAAGTAATGTTGACCTATATACATGCCAGTGCTTTTAGACTAGAGTGATGATGAAAGAAAAAAAGAGAGAAATCAACACTGGAAAAGCAGCGCAGCAGTGTCATTACTGAGAAGGTTTTGCTACGGTGAAATCTTACGCCAATGTGCCCTTCATCATCACTTCAGCCACTCCAAATTGCTTGTCTGAACAACAAATCTAGCTCACTCTGAAGCTTTTGTCCTCCTCTTACCTATTATTTTGCTATGCATCATGTAGCTTCTAGGCAGTTTAATTGTTTCTTCACACTATGTAAACCATTTAACTTTGCTGGCATCCTACAGAAATTAAGCTCGTCATGGGCCCAGTGGCCCAGATGACACCACTTCCCCACAAGGTACAGCAGGGATCCGTATTAGTGGGAAGACTCAGACAAAAGAATATATTACCTGTGACGCATGGCTGTAAAGGAAATGGAAGAAAAAGTGATTTGTCAGATTATACTTGCAGTGGTTAAGTAATAGGGTTATAAATACTGATTCAAAATCTACTGTCAGTAAAAGCAGTAAGGGTTGTTCTCGATCATTATGGTGCAAAAAAATCCCCCCAACACTCTGGCACCCTAAGGCAACTCAAAACCTTGGTTTTTTCACCCCAAACTGGAATGAAATTAGTTAAACAGCAGAATAAATGTAAAAGAGTAAATCAGACAGGGAGGTAAGTCCAGCCACTTGTGTTCAGTAGGGTTTGTTGGTCAAATGATGATCAAATTGAGTCAAAGTGGTGGAATTTTGTTCAGCATTTGTTTGCAAGCTAGTCTTTTTGGGTTAACAACTGGTGTTGAGTCTGAGTATTCCAAAATGTAATTCAGAACACGATTTTCTCTAAATGTACTTGCCAGAGGTAAATGTAATAATTTATGGAGTGTGCAGAAAATGTTTTCTTCAGCTATTTGTTATTCAGAAAAGGTTTTCCTTTACTCTTACTGTTAGGCTTTTCTGCTGGCAGTCTTATTAAGGTCAAGCCCTATCAAAATATTACCTCTGCGGTCAAAAGGGTGCTGTAGTCCTTCCCAAGTCTATTACGCATTTTGGTGATCAGCTGCTAGAGGGCACTTAAGAGAGATCCAGAGCCCCTGGAGAATGAAACAACATCTAGTTTTTGACAGCTTCCTGTAGTCATGAAGTAGGAGATTTATGAGGTTAGATTTGATCTCTAGTCCTGTCTAAAGCCAGGTATGCTGTATGCTGCATTACTAAACAGGCTACTAGGCAAAACTAATACAGCTTCTCAAAGGTGAACTTGAAGGGCTAGTTTTAAAGCTCTGGCTAGCTAGCAAAATCCATTTTAATGCCAGCTCTGAGAATTAGGGAAATGTAATCTCATAGGTGCATTTGATTAAAGCAAACAGCTAAAACAACTCTCTCTCTGCTTTCTGGGTATGTTTCTTCAGCAGCAACAGAGGCACAAGCCTAGAAAGGACAAATTTTCATTTATGCTGTTTAAAATTACTAATATTCTCCTACGCTGAAAGTAGTCAGGACTCTCTTCACCATGTTCAGTGAGCCCTAATCAGCATGGTTCAACTCTGCCTGCTAGGAACTGCTCAAACTTTTATACTCTTTTTATGTTGCATTACATTCATTTAGACAATGATAAATTAAGGCAGAAGCCTAGTAGCCTCCTCATAAAGACTAAGTGTTGAAAGACAAATCATTAAACGAGACCTTGCACTGTTGTATATTATGTACTGCGGTGAATGAAGGTAAAGAGTAAAATGCATTTAAGAGCTTGAGCTGCATCAAAATCAGCCTCAGTATTTTACAGATATGATAAAATTTCTGGAGAACCTCTGAGCAGTTCCATGCATTTGATTGGGCTGGATTTACCTGTAATTATTTCTAGTGCCCTAGAATTAGTTATCTGGTGCCTGCAAACCTGAAGCGAATCAGTCGATTTGACTGATTTTGCTGAATAACCTCCTGGAAAAGTGGGCTGGAGAACCTCTTGTATTGGGTTTGTGTGGCAAAGTTTTGGCAGCAGGGGGCTACAGGGGTGGCTTCTGTAAGAAACTGCCGGAAGCTTCCCCCCTGTCTGATGGAACCAATGCCGGCCAGCTCCAGGACAGACTGGAGCCCACGACCACTGGCCTAGGCCAGGCATCACAGCGATAGTGCCTCAGTGATAATATATTTAAGGGAAGGGAGAAGAAAACTGCACTACTGCAGCTGAAGAGAGGGGTGAGAATATGTGAAACATCTCTGCAGACACCAAGGTCAGAGAGGAGGAGGGGGAGGAGGTGCTCTAGGTGTTGGAGCAGAGATTCTCCTGCAGCCTCTTGGGAAGACCATGGTGAGGCAGGTTGTCCCCCTGCAGCCCACAGAGGTTGTGGTGGGGCAGATATCCACCTGCAGCCCATGGAGGACCCCACTCTAGAGCAGGTGGATGAACCTGAAGGCTGCTGTGACCCT
>NW_010398344.1:21232-44920 GCF_000710305.1 Buceros rhinoceros silvestris
TAGGCAGGTTGTCCCCCTGCAGCCCACAGAGGTTGTGGTGGGGCAGATATCCACCTGCAGCCCATGGAGGACCCCACTCTAGAGCAGGTGGATGCACCTGAAGGATGCTGTGACCCTGTGGGAAGCCTGCACTGGAGCAGGCTCCTGGCAGAACCTGTGGCCCTGTTAAGAGAGGAGCCCACACTGCAGCAGGTTTTCTGGCAGGACTTGTGACCCCACGGAGGACCCACACTGGATCGGTCTGTTCCTGAAGGACTGCACGCTGTGACAGAGGCCCACGCTGGAGAAGTTCAGGAAGAACTGTGGGCCTTGGGAAGGTCTCAGTTTGGAGAATTTTGTGGAAGACTGTTTCCCATGGGAGGGACACCATGCTGGAACAGGGGAAAAGTGTGAGGAGACTTCCCCCTGAGGAGGGAGTGGCAGAGACAATGTGCGATGAACCAACCACAACTGCCACTTCCCATCCTACTGTGCCGCTGGAGGGGAGGAGGTTGAGAATTCAGGAGTGACATGGAGCCTGGAAACAAGTGTGTGTGGCGGGGGGGGGTTTTAAGATTTAGGTTTATTTCTCATTACCCCGAGAGTGATTTTATTGGTAATAAATTAATACAATTTTCACCAAGTCAGGTCTGTGATGGTGATTGGTGAGTGATCTCCCTGGTCTTGACCCATGATCCTTTCATTATATTTTCTCTCCCCTATCCAGCTGAGGAAGGGGAGTGATAGAGCTCCTTTGGTGGGCACCTGGTACCCAGCCAGGGTCAGCTCCCCACACCTTGCTTCTTTTTAAGGGAAATAGAGTTTTTCTGCTCTTTGCAAACAGAAGATGAAGTAACTCCGGTATGATAAGGGAACAGTACATTCCCTCCCAAACCTCAAAGGATAGATCCTGTAGGATCTACCCAATACGAGGATCTAGGAGTGATGTGCTCATACAGTAGGGAGAGTGAGGCACAAGTCATAGTTGTTTACAGCCCTTAGCTGAGTGTATGTTGCTATCAACCTTAATTCTTCCTGAGTAAAACCTTATTTCGTGTACTAACCCCACTAAAACCAATGGACATGCTAATCTGACTCTCATCGTTATGAAGTGGTTGGTTATTCTTTAGATTTTACGAGACTTTAATTTATCTTTCTGTAGGTACAGACATGTTGTTCAGACTTTCCCTTCGTGTTTTCCTTCTCCTCCCCATTTCTTAATTATTCTGAAATGCTGAGAGGCTTTCTCACCACACTGTGTTATTTACCTGCCTTTAATTGATATCATTTCACAGGAGATATTATCAACTATGAAGATGATAAATGGCTGGATGTCATTTCAGAAGCTGCTTCAGCAAGCTGTCGGACATGAGATTTATTCACATGCCTTAAGGTCAGGATTAGTTTTACCATCAAATAGCAAAACAAAACAGAAGAGTGAGACTTACTTTACTTGGAAATGGTGCAACTTGTCAAGTATGGTAGCGTGTTGTTACTTGATAATTAGCTCGAGACAAGCTTGTAGCTGCTTCAAAGTACATTTTAAATCAGATCACACTGAGGAGTCTTTGGGGATGCATCAGTAACAATTCAGTGGAAGAATAGGATGCTGTGAATGCTTGTTATTCAAGTATTTCCTTTCCTTATGCATGAGTTATATGGAAGCAGTAAGTACATATTTCTTCTTTTTCCTTCCCTTTGATGCAGATAAAAACACAAGTCAGCCAAAACACACAGTGATCTAAGAACAGTGAAGCAAAAATCTCTGCAGACTTTAATCCAATTTCTAGGTTACCAGAGATGATGACAATAAAAATAACTAATGAGAAAATCCTGATTATGTATATTTCTAAACTGGTATAATTTGGAACTTTGAACAAGAGTAACTATGAGAAAAATTAACTTAAGGCTGAAATTTGAAGTCTGGGATTTTCGTTACAAGCCTGTGAAGTGCCTTCTGTGCCAGGTTCCTTGTCCATAAGTGAGACCATGGATAAAACAAAAAAATTATAACAGTTAGTAAAGTCTTGTTATCATTGTCAAATCAAAAAAATATTGCATTCATATAATATAAAATAAAAGAAATGTGTAAGTTTTAAGTAATTTAAATATTCAGAATATTTAAATGCAATGTTTATACTCTATCATCAGCATTCACTTTATATCAAAGGATTATAAAAGATCTTTTTGACATGCTATTATTCATCAGCATACTTTCTTTTTTTGTCCTATTATCACCTTGAAATAATTTACTCTGTCCTGCATAAATGGCAGTTTCATCAAATGTTACAGTCTGCTCGGTATTTTTGTGTCGTTATTGAGAAGCTGTAGTTCGAATTCTGGTAGCTTACACTGACAACAGACCGATACGAGTTTTAACTGGAGGTTAGATTCACTGAAGGATTTATGCCTTGTCAGTGGTCATAGAATCAGAGAAACACAGAGTGGTTGAGGTTGGAAGGGATGTCCTGTCCAACCCATCTGTTCATTCAAGGCCATCCTGGTTGCCCCAGATCATGTCCAGCTGGCTTCTGAGTATCTCCTAGGTGGAGACTCTACAACCTCTCTGGGCAACTTCTTGGTCACACTTCCCACGAAAAAAAGTGTTTCTTGATGTTCAAAGGGAACCTTCTGTGCTTCAGTGTGTGTCCATTATTTCTGGTCCTGTCAGTCACCACCACTGGAAACAGCCTGACTCAGTACTCTTCGTACCCTCCCTTCAGGTATTTACAGACTTTGATGAGATCCCCCCGGGCTTTCTCTTCTGCAGTCTGAGCAGTTTGGGCTCTCTCAGCTTTTCCTCGTAAAAGAAATGACTCAGTCCCTTCATCTTTGTGGCCTTTTGCTGAAGTCTCTCCAGTATGTCCAAGACTTTCTTGTGCTGAGGAGCCCAGAACTGGATTCAGCACTCTGATTGTCCCCTCTCCAGTGCTAAGCAGAGGGGAAGAATCACCTTCCTTGACCTACCGCCAACACTCCTCCTAATGCAGCCCAGGATTATATTTACCTTATTAGCCACAAGAGATCATTGATGGCTCATGTTCAACTTGGTGTTGGCCAAGACCCCCATATCCCTTCTGGAAAAAGTGCTTTCCAGCTGGGTGACCAACAACATACAGTGGTGCAAGAGGTTGTTCCACCACAGGTGCAGGACTTTGCAATTTCTGTTTGCTGAATTTCATGATGTTCCTGTCAGCCATTTCTCCAGGCTGTTGAGGTCCCTCTCTAGGGCAGTGCAACCCTCTGGTACATCAGCCACTCCTAGTTTTGTAATGTAAACAAACTTGCTGGAAGGCCTCATCCACTTGTCCTTCCTGATCAGGTGGTCTATAGCAGACACCCACTGCGATGCCACCCATACCTGTCTGCTGGTATGGTGTGTCACCCATATCAGTGATGAAGGCCTGTGTTCATTTCATTTTCTGAACTGTACGTAGGGCAGCCATGGGGCATTGTCAGTGTTGTTTTGGTAGTCCAAATCCATTTCCCCATACTTTGTTTTATTTTTCTCTGGAAGTTTAGGTAGGTTCTTGTTGAGTTCTAGGGGCTTTGCCTCAAGTTTCAAGATGTGTGACAGAAGTCTATAATAAATAATTCCATGTAATATAAAATTTTCCTCTTCAAATGTCAGAATAATAAAATAGTTTGGTACTTGTCATATTTAGTATTATCAAATCCAGGCTCTAAGATGATCAATAATGTTTTTCATTGGTTTTGCTCATCACAGGTTTTGCTCTTTTGAAGTGTAATGACTCCAGAATGGTAAAGGAATGTACACCCATCGTGCAATTTTGCTTTTTCTAAGGCATATACTGGAACTACATTCTATAGAGTACAAGGTTTGATATACTGGGGGCTTGGTGTGTTTTCACGACAAGGCAAGTGATAAGCAACACTTTCTTTATGGTTATGGCAAAAGCCATTATGATATTCATTGGGGCTGCATAAACAGCACTTTCTTTATGTCTGAATTCTTGCTGGAGTTAGATATACAAGGGCAAATTAAGTGCGTTTATGACAGGAATAACTCCTCTGTGAATGCAGTAAAACTTTCATACAAACAAGGGTACTTTGTATTTTTAATAATACTTTAGAAGTATATACATTTGTGTTTGGTAGTGGAATACCCAACAGGGTTCTGCAAGTGGCTGGCTATGATATTTTCATAAATTTTATACAAAAATAAAGGTAGGGAATCAGTCTTCATACTTCTCATCCTTTATAAAACAATGTGAATTTGTTATCTTTAAAAATAATCACACTGGTTCTAGACAGGAAGAGGGAGGTGCTACAAAGTTTGAAACGGGAAAGCACTTTATTGGAAAAGATGTTACATTACCAGCAACTGTTGACTTAACTTCTACTGTTGAGCTAATCTATGATATGAGTAAAAGAGAAGTGGCACAAAACTGTCTATAACAAGACTTATGTTCAAAACAAAGGAGACAAAAGGTGAAAAAACATGTTATTTAAAAATGGAATAAACACAGACTCCCAAAGAGGATAAGAAATGTTCTTAATGACTGGCTACAGTGCAAAGCAGGGGAAAAAAAAAACAGGCAGAAACAAAGAGGGTAGAAACCTGTTATGTAGAAAAATGGTATTGAAGTCAGTAACATAATTTTAAAAATATTACAATACTGAATTACACTAATAATGCACATTATAGAATTTTTGAGCAATACTAAACATGGAAAAGGAGATACTCTTTCATGAAGAAAGTGGAAGAAGACAGCATGAAGAGAAAGACTCTCACAAGTACAACAAGGGCCATTTCAGAAACATGAGCCCTGGAAATAAAAGAAAACAAAACAAATAATAGTTAAGAAAAAGCAAAACAAGTCACTTAAGGCTGTTTAATGGCAATTGATGAAAAATAATTGAGCATCACAGGCAACTAGAAAGAGATTAATGGGTTGGATCATGTCTTGTAGAACAAATTCAGCCTATGCTGAAGAAAATGATAACACCTATATAAAGGCAACCTTTATTTTAGAGGAGAGAGCTCAGAGGATGAAAGAAGGAAGTAATGTTTCTTTTTCTGAGAAAACTACATTAACAATTTTCCACTACAAGCTACAACTCAAAACCCACATCTCCTTAAGATCTCAGCTAGATGAGTATAGTAAAATTATACTTCTTTGTGTATTAGAGATACAGATCTGGGAAAGAAATATCTCACATGGCAAAGCATCACTTAACAGAATGAGTAGCTGTATGTCAGCATTTATAGGCAGTTTAATTCTGAAGGCCAAGAGTCACAAAACCAAAGTTATACTCCTTAATAATTCATTGGAGGTTTATGCTGGTGGATGGAGAGAAAAAAAAATGCAACCCCCCATACTTTGATATACACAATATGGTAAATCCAGAGCTATCCTGTTAAACAGATGACTCTATCATATGCACTATTTACATTCATAGCAACACAGTCATTAATGCAATAACAAACCACCCAAACCCACCAATACCTTCCTAGACAACTTTGTCCTTCCATAAGCAGTGTTATTGCTTCCTAAACTAGATTATCTCTGTTTGGGATGTAAATCAGTAATAAAGCTTAATTTTTACACACATACCCATGGTTTTGTTTTAGTAGGTGGGCTACGGTGGAGTAAAATGATTCATAACCTTAGGATATGAGTTGATCTTAAGCAGAGTTTAAATGCTTAGGAGCGGTATTATATTAAACTCCAGAAATGATGCTCAAATTCTTGCATATAGTGAAGCAAATCTTTCAGCTGTCAGGTGTCTGCTGTCACATCTTGCTGCAGGAACGCGCTGACACAGGAAACATTGAACAATAATAAAGCTAAGTTGTAAGAAATAATGAGGATTTAAGAACTTCACAGGTGTCAATTTGGAATCTTAAGGGGTAGTATTTTATTTTATACTAACTGAGGGTCATCAAACACAATGCAAATCCATGTCGTCTGCTGGAATGAATCAAGATCCAGGAAATGCATTTTTGTTTATTAGAGCCTTGGAGAAATAAGGTCTTCATAATTTACCTTATGGGATCAGAACAGTGCAAGCGAACACCTTCTGCCACCATGGTAATGTCACGAGTGGTTTTCTTCAGATCATGGCTTTTCATTTTCCAGAACATTCTGATTTGGTACTGTGTCAGTAGCGGGTGATGCAAAGTTGTTTTCTGATGTATTATACAGATAACTGAAGGATTTATTTTAATGTTTGTAGAAAATGCAGGCCTAAACTTTCAGGGTGTAACCTTACTGTCTTTATGAAGTGCTGATGAGCTGTCATCAGCTTGAATGTCATAATCTGCAGAAAAAGTAGAAAAACATTCAAGTTTCAATGGGAGACACAAAACACACGTTACATGAGTCAAGTTAATGAGTAATAGTATGTTTTGGTCTTTATATGCATAAGAAAGGGTTTTGATAAGTACGCACAGCTCTCTAATAGTGCCAGTTTCTTTCAAGCATGTCTTCTGACCATTAACATGCCATTACTTTGAGTCAAAAAGACTAATTAAGGAAGGAAAAACTGTATCTTTCTAGAAAGACTGAAGTAAAATCCTCTGTCTTTAACACAATATTGAGGACCAGGCCCTTTTTGTTGTTGTTGTTGTTGTCATTACAGAGTCTTCTAAATGTAAAAACAGAGCAGCAGAAGAAATAACATGTAATATGATGTTGGATGAATCGTGTATAAATCAAATAAATCTCAGCCAACACTACTTCTGAGCTATGGTGTGTGTGCTTATGACCTCTTAAAGCTGGTGGAAAAGCTGGTGACTTCACTAAATTATACTTAAGGGCACTTACAATATCTAGACTTCTGACATTTTAAGACACTATGAGAAATAATAGGGAACACAGCCACCAATTAAAAGCCTCCTGTAAAATAATGAGCACTGAAGAATGATGTAGGAGGATATGTGATTCAGGAACGAGTATGTTTAGCATCATTTTCAGCCAAAAGCAGTTCAGAGGTGATAGCAGTGCATGGAGGTGGAGGATTATATAGAAACCCACCTTCTTGATTTATATCCTCCTTGCCTTTTATTGACAAACTTTGCTCCCCCAGCAAATTGGTTTCCCTTGCTTGTAAAGTT
This sequence comes from Buceros rhinoceros silvestris, assembly GCF_000710305.1. Classification (NCBI taxonomy): domain Eukaryota; kingdom Metazoa; phylum Chordata; class Aves; order Bucerotiformes; family Bucerotidae; genus Buceros; species Buceros rhinoceros. The sequence continues at coordinate 28,293 of NW_010398344.1, forward strand.
AATTTCCAAACCATTCACAAACCACTTATGACATCGCCCAATAACAAACTAAGTTTGTAGAGCCTGTTTTTAAATTTAAAGAGACTGGTACAAGACGCCATAAGGTGGTTGGAGATCTATTGAACCCCCACGATGTGCTGCTGGCACAACAGTGCAGGTGACTGCACCTGCCTGCAAAGCTGGATGTCTGACACGTGCTGCTGAAATCATGATGTAAATGTTTCTCCCTGTGGAAGCAAAGCTCCAGACATGTCTCTCAGCAAGGAAAGAGCTGTTGTGCCCACCAAAGGGCTGATGTGGTAGTAAACTGCAGGGATTCGACACGGTCCTTGTAAAACAATTTGACTAATTGTCTTTTTTACTTCATGGTCTTTTGCAGGCAGATGTGGGTTCGCTTGGCCCGTCTTCTGCCATGGGGAGACATGGAAATGATCGTGCAGTAAGACACCTGAGATGAAGAGCAGCTCTGCCTGAAGCTCTGGCATCTGATTGCTACTGAGAAGCTTCTCCTGCTGCCGTGGTTTGCGAGCTACCTTTCCTCCAGCACCTCAGGTTGCCCAAAGTATTCTGGCCTTGCTCAGAGGTGATTCTCGCTACTTTCCCTGTCCATCATAGATGCTTTCTTCTACCAGGCAACAAAAGAAGGCGGTGCGAACCTTTGCACATTGTTCCGTGTCACTGTTGAACTCTAGGAGTTCCTCATAATGCCTTGCAGTCCTTTTGAGCTTTGAAAGCAGCATGAACAGGCTAGAAATAGTGGTGGAGGGGAACATTCTCTGAGGGGTCACAGAACTGATCTAGTTGTTATTGATATTTTTTCCTCTTACAACCACCCCTCTAAGAACGGAATAAAACCCCTGTCATTTATCTCCCTCAGTGGATCCTAACCCTGTCACCCTCTGAAAATTATTTCCTTTCCACACAGATAGTGCTATATCTGAGCAGGAGTTAGCAGCTACTGTGTCAGTGCAAAGTAACAGGCAACTCCGATAACTAGATTATTGACACAGTAGATGGTAATTTCCCAGCTGGAGCAATTGTGTCAATACACACTTGGGAAGTTTGTAATTCGTGGAAATGCTGTCAGTGGGTGATACGTCATTAAGGAGAGAACTTTAGTCCACGAGTTCACACACATACTGCCGGAGTCTGGTTTAGCAGTGAATTGGTGCAATTCAAAAAGAATATACTGAAGAATCAATGTATTAATATTAGTGATGAATATGCATCCTAATAACAACAGAAAGAAATGACACTGGGGAGTTTTAAAGCTTAGATCTTACATTGGCAGGGAAAAAAAATCAGTCACATCCTAATTACCCATAAACAACGGTAACATTTGCGGATTTCCCTTTCAAAGCATTCGAGCTACAGTAGTGATGACAAAACATCCACAGAGTCTCTTCCCTTTCCACTGCAGTCTCCTATAACTTCATAATATCTAAAGCAATTTAAACCTGCCTTAATAAAAATGCTTTGAACTGAGACCTTACATGTCAACTCGCAATACAGAATGAATTTTTACTGTCAAGTTATGATCCTCTAAATTAGGAGGTGCTTTATAATTGAAATGCTGACACAGACTTCTAATTGTAGACGTTCTGGCAGGTGCTGCTGTGCTAGCATTATATTAGCAACTTCTGCGTGTGAATATTGTTCATTAAAGGTTGTGCTTACACCTCGTGCACACAGATTACAGGCTATGGAATGACAGCTGTGGAAAATCAGTCAAATTCGAGCACACACTATCGATGCAAACAGTCACGTATTAAACAGATTAAATTAGCATCCTTCAAAGCGTCTTTCACTTTAAATATATATATATGGCAAATATTTTTATAGCTACGTGCTTAAAATGAAAATGTTTTCTGATACAGCGCTAATAATAAAGGGAAAGCAAAGATAAATCTTCTCTTTCAACTAATCATTAAATTAGCTCAACTATAGCAGTTGCCTGAATTGCGAGCGAATATTAGAGAGCACAGATCTAATTGCTGCAGTGCTCCAGCCCTCCAAGCAGTGCAGATGTTATGCCAATAGTTCTGTGTTCACTTTCAGACTGTAATATGTGGTGGGTTTTGCAAAATCAGACTGGATACCAATGTGCATGCACACACACCACTTAAAAAAAAAAAAAAAAAATCACTGAATTCCCCCATGTCTGGTTACTAAATAAACCTTTCAAAGAACCATCTTCTTTTACGCGGTGTTAGAGTGATCCTCAAAAAAATCTTGATCAAAATACTGAGACAAAATTTGGATCTGAAGCTCACTGGGGCTGCTGGGTCTCACCCTGTGTTTGCCTCCGACCTGTAGAAAGTCATGGTCGCAATGCACAGATTGCTGGTGTGTTCTGCTGGTGTATGTTATCCTGTTTCCATCATTGTCTAGTGATAATTTATCATGTAAGTGCCTTAGAGATGAGATCTGTGTAGGTGATGACATATTTAAAATTATCCCAGTGTTCAAAACCTCTTTCAGTGTTCTAATGTTTCCACCTGCCTACAGTGGGGAATTCCAGCTATTCAGGGTTACACTGCAGATGCTAGTACACCTGGATTATTTAAAACACAACCCAAAATACATACAGAAAAACAAGTTTAAGTCTTTTTTTTTAACCTCTTTTTTCCCCCCTCTTATTCGTTCTTTTTTTCAGGAGGAGAGTTAATTTGATGTCAAAAATACATATATTTGTTAAGCTGGTTGTGTGGCATTTACTTATTCTCTTTACATATATATTCAGCAAGTCACCTCCCACTGGTGTGTTTAAAAGCTTTGTTATTTCTGGTAGCTATTTGCTGAAGTGGACATCATTATTACATTTCCACGTATGTTTTATTTGACAAGGAGGGTGGACGGGGAAGATGCCGAGATAAAAGGATTATTTCATGGTAGATTTTCAGTGTTATTTATTATAAGAAATTGGATTCCTTATCCATCCCATCTAGTCCTATCCTATAGATTCCTTATCTATACCTGCCTTTATCTGCTTGCCCAACTACATACGTTTGTTTTACCACTAAGTCACAACATGTATATGTCTCTGTGTTGTAGTTGATTCCAAGACCCACATATAATTACGAATTATCATGTCTGGGCCTTATTTGCTTATTTGCCTAGTTCCTAAGCCACCTGTTTTGCTACTACCCCGTGGCATCATCGGTTATGTCTAACCACTTATTTCTTTTGTGTGATTCATCAACATGCTGGAAGTCAGGGACGTACCTTTAATAGTGCCGTGGGGAATGTGAGTACCTGAAACTTTATGTTGGAAATTTTGAGAGAAATTACTGAGGACTTTGCATAAACTCTTGACATAAACTGTATTAAATATCAACCAAGTCTTTTATTAGCATAATAGGTTTTAAAAAGGGCACAATTCTGATAACAGAGTTCTTTTATTTGGCAACAGCATCAAAATTCTTTTGTCATTGAGATCAACTTTTATACAGAACTACTGAGTTTGGGGATTTTTTATGTACAGTTGAAGCATAGACATTTTTTTCTTTGGATAAAAAGCACAAATTAAAGAAAAAAATTAAGAAATTAAGGAAAAGAAGGCAGCTGGATGCATTTTCTGTACCTGTTCTATCTTAATTTATATTTTTACTCAAGGTGTTCAAGACTGATCCTTCAACATAGCAACTTCTCCTGCCGTGGTAAGGAGGATGCTCACACAGCAGACTGCAGGTATACATTCAGATCTTCTCTCCAACCGAATCTGTGTAAAAATTTGAACTAAAGATTAGTAGTCATTACTATAGTTCAAGAATAAGGTGAGCAATGAGTAATTTTCTTATTAAGAAGAGGCTAAGGCTTTGACAGTTCCAGGAGAGATGCTTGCATTTTTGATGCCTTTATCAATTGGTCAAACATCTGTTGCCTGACTGCGGTAAGTACCTTGCAATAAGCTAAATAAATGAACATGCAAAGCTCTTCCTTTCAAAATCTTGCATTACCCATGAATCAATCAATCAAGGTTGAAACCACACAATAATTACATTTTTCTTCGCTTAGGATCTGGGGTTTTTCCCACTGCACTCACACTTGTAGTCCTGGAGTTTTACTTGAAGAAACGCACCAAGATTTCCTCAGCTGTAATTATCAGTGACTTTAAAATTATCATTTGCTTGTCATTTGTTTAACAAATAAAGAGGATAAGGTATGAAATTAAAAAAAAAAAATCAGAACACTCACAAAAGGTTTGTTGTTCTGAGCGTTCTGATTTGATTTCTCCTCTGCCACCTGGAGGAAGCAGAGCTCAGTTTCCTGTCCTAATACCTATCACTAAATTTCTTTAGTGTATGACAGCACCCTGGGAAGGGGAAGTGCAGTTTGGTTAGGGCAGGTGCCTGGAAAAGAGAGCTCCTAAGTTCATTCTTGGCTGGTTTCGACTCAGGGTTTTGGTGGTTGGGTTTTGGTGGTTTGGGTTTGGTGTTTTCTTTTTTGGGGGAGGGTGAGGTGGTGGGGTAGGCAGGAGGTGAGCATTTATTAATTTTTCAAGAGAATCCTAATATCTTGGTAGAAAAGTGCTTTTGCACAGTTCTTACAATTCCTCTTGTCACAGTTATTTTTATTTCTTCTAGTACTACTATGAAGTGGATTGTTAAAGTAAGGTATCATGCTGTACATAGATTTCTAAAAGAAATTAAAAATATAAAAAATTAAAAATTGAAAGAAATTTAAAAATTAAAAACCCCAAAAAGGAACATTACAGCCTTTATAGACCACACAAACCTTAGTCATGTGCTACTGAAACAGACCACGAAACTTAAAGACAAGGAAATTAACTGTAGTTAAAATGTCAGTGGTTAATCTATTAAAATATCACCATCCGCTGATGCTGTTTTCTCTAACTGTGCAGCATAAATAAACAGGCAGCTCTGAAGCTAAGATTCAGGGCTGCTTTTATTCGATCATTTTATGGCCTCATAATAAACTGGAGAACTTTCATAAGGAAATGCTGGTTTGCTGTGCCTCAGAAGATGTGTTGACCAACATCTGGGTAGTGAAGTGCACTTGTAGGTGAATAGAACTGTTGCCACCTAAGCAGTAACGATAGATTGGCACAGGCCAAATGAGTTTATATGTGTATGTATATATGTATACATATATACAGATCTGTATGTGTCTACACATACCTGTATGTATATGTATAAAATAAAATAAAAAAAAAAGTGAAAATATACCGCTTCACTTACCCAGACAGATGAGTTTACATATTTTGTAAGACCGATACCATTCTTTTTGTCTTGCAGCAAGATTCTTCCACAAAAATAAATAAACAATGTGTTGTGATATGATTTAATGATGGTTTTGTTAGCAGGAAAAAACCCTCTGTCGAAGGCAGAAATGTTTTCTGTAAGTAAAGCACTTCAATTCAAGACAGGGGTGACTCTAGTTACAACTATCTGTTTTGTGGTCTGACACTGATTTATGAGGTGTAGCTTATTTATCTTCTTTGTTTGAATTGTCTTTTTCTCTTCTGGTGATCAGATATATTTTTAATATACTGTGTTTAGTTTTGGCAGAAAATTAAGTCCTCTGAGGATTAGTGGTGTGCTACACCCTGAATTAACTGCCAAAAATGCAATAATTTTCCCCTTCTGCTTAATTGTATTGTGGAAGCAATCAGTCATGCAGCAAAAGCAATTACATTTTTGTTTTTATTTTCTTACTATTTTTGTTAATATCAAAGTGCATACACTGCTTGAAAAGATGCTCTCTCTCAACCACATTGTCTCTGTGGGACTGAGGAAGGAAAACAAATCCAATGGCAATGCAATAAGACTTGGTTTTGAGGTAGGGCACAGGGTAGAAGAAACAAATGTGTATTCACAAATACCTCATCAAAATATATTTAACAGATTTTGACAAAAATAAAATAAAATTAGAAAGATGCATCTGCCCTCCACAGAAAATTACATTTTTGCAACAAAAACCAAAACACCTGAATGTCAGAAATACTCAGCTGAAATATTTTTACTCGCATCTGCTGATAATAATGCCCCATGGGCATTCGAAAGTCTCATGCCACTACTCTCAGTAGGTTTGGTTCATTAGCAAAGATTTTTCCCCTTGATGCACTTTTGGCCAACATGTAACATGACTATTTTTTTAATGTGCTGAGTTTTCAGCTCCTAGGGGGAAAATAAAACTATTTGCTAAAAGTTGAAACTGTTTCTGAAAAAATTCAGTGATTCGGTAATTGAAATACTTCACTCAGAAAACAGCCTGCTTCTCAGGCAGTTTTATTTGTAACGTTGGCGTTACAAAGACTCAGTTCTACAGGGTACGGTACCAGCAAACTAACTGATAGGCTGGGATTCCAACCCAAACTGCTTCATGGTATGTGTAGGCATTTTTGAAAACTAAGATTTTGGAACAAATTTTGTTTCTGTTTCAAAGCTGTCCTGTCATTTGTAACGCACAAAAAGGCCTCAGTCCGTTGTATACTGCATCCAAATATAGGGAAATAAATCCATCTTCCCCACTTTACACTGACTGTTTGGACACCATTCTTATTCATCACTCAAAGAGTCAGAATTATTCACATATTACAAGAGATGCTCTGAAATCTCTGAGGATCCAGGAATCGTGCTGATGAGAAAAAACACCACAGATTTCTTTGGATCATGCTTGATCTCACTGTCAAACATTAATTACAGATGATAAGTTGAATTTTCTCCTGGTATATCCTGATGGACACTAGAGAGGATGTTCTAGCGGAGAATTTGCCTACTGAGCTTCTCAGATATTTGCATGGTGAAGGTACTTGCTAGGTGTTAAGCTTATCAAATAATAAACAGCATCCGACATGGGGAAGAGGGACAATACATATTAATATAAAGGACAAAGAATCCACCCAATCTTGGTCATACTTTAATCATATAGCTTGTAACTTTATGAACTTTTGCATGAGCAAGTTTTCATTTTCAAAAAATGCAACATCAGGAGTAAAATGTATTAGTTTTGGTGAGGTAACTACCATCTCTAAACAGAGTTTACAAGAGGATTTTTTAAACATGTCAGAACTCATGAAGTTCAAAGAAAATTAAATAAATGCTGTCCTTTTAAAATATCTAAATTGCTAAAGCTCACTTAGTACTGTCTAGAGAAAGAGATAACGATGGAAATCGAATTCGTAACAACCTGTTTGTACACTGTAACTCTCAGTGTGCACCTAAAACAATAGCTTCTGTTGGTGTCTCATTATACAGTTCCTCAAATTATAAATGTAATATATTTTCTTTCATTTTGCACACAGTATTAAAAAAATATCTTGTGTACATTATTTTGTGTACTGTGGGCTTTGTTGGAAAATCTATGAATATATTTACTAAACAATTCATTTAATAGATTTTACAATTTTTTAGAATAACATATTGAACATTTTTTTCATTAATCCTCCAGCCCTTATTCTGTAAAATATTGCACATCTTAACTTTATTGAATTTTTTTTTCCTTTAATGAAATACTTTGGCATTCAAATTAATATTAAGTAACTTCCTTTAAAGCTCCTTTGCTCAACTCTTGAGCTTAAAAGGTTGAAATTCATTTTGGTAGAGCAGAGAGGAGGGTGCCTGGGCAGCGCAGCGCAGTGGGTTCGGGATGCGCAGTGCAGATGTGTACAGCAGGACTCATCATGTTCCAGCACCTGGGTTTCCCCTCCCATGCTCAGCGCAGACTATTACAATAAGCTTTATTTCAGGATGCAGTCAGAAAATGCCAGGGTATCTAAATCGGTGCACTGCAAGACCAGTTGCCTTTTATGTGGTACAATTCACCGGCATCAGCTCAGCTGGATGGCAGGTGCCCTCCAAAGCTACTCTCTCCTCAGCTGGTCAGGGGAGAGAAAATACAACAAAAGTCCTGTGCGTCAAGATAAGGACTGGGAGATCACTCAGCGATTACTGTCACGGACCAAACAGACTCAGATACTCGAGGCAGTACCAAGGAATGATAACTCTATTCTTCATCGAAACGGCTTTCATTTAGCATGGGGCTAAATGACTTGGAGATGATGAAAAAGGGGAAATGAAAGGTAAAAGATAAATGTATCTATGCAGAGTGGTGCAAGCACGCCTGAAAGATGATCCTACACAGCATCCCAAATACTGCTCTAAAGCAAAGATCCATGAGTCAATGAGAGTGTTGGTGGTGGTTAATGCATTGCTCTGCCACGGCAAGGAAAGTGTAATTTCAGATTGTCTCTGATATCAACATGCAACAACTGTGAGCAAATATTGAACTCGTAATGACAATCGCTGCATTTTAATAAGTGAATGAATTATCATGCATATGATAGATGGTAAACACGCAAATACCTTGCAACTTTTCAAGTGCTAAAAATTAAATAAGTATAGCATGAGAAGAAAGATCCCGCTTTCTCAAAATCATGCAAAAATCAGAGGAAACCAGTACTTCCGTGAAGGTGATCATGATTTTATTTAAAACAAGAAAACAAGAGATCTGGAAATAACATATCATGATAGGCATGCTTTCCTCTTCCTTCTACCTTCTCAGCTCCTAGCCCAGATAGTCACAACTATCTGAGTCACAACATCCCAGTAGGGCAACTGGGATGACATCATCTGACCTGTGTAGGAACACTCGAAGTACGAGTTGCATTGCTGAATAATCAGAATTTTCCTCCTAGAAGGCTTGTTCTGTAGTTTGAGCTAATATCCTCTTCTGAAAATTCAGTATCTTTGCAATCATTTTAATATAGCACAAAACTATGCTGAAAGACGCTTACATTTAAATAAATTAGAGCACACTCGCCAATTGCAGAGGTTGAGCTTCAGGATGCATCGTGGGCATGAGGTGACTTTATCTAAAAAGGATTCAAAATACGTTTTATCTCTATATTCTTGAGGAGTGAAAAGAAAATCAGCAATAAAGGAAGCAGAAGAGGAAACCAGCTTTTTCACAGAGCAACCAAACCTCATAAGGGTGAATCCACTGCACAATCCCTGTTTACTGGAGTCTAAATTCTTGTAGGCGAATGTAAATACTCAGCACAAGAATGTGTGCACAATGCAGACATTCTTCCCTCCTTCAGAGCGAGGCCTCTTCAGTACAAGATAGCCCTCTGTGAGGAGAAAAGAAAAAACACATTGTCCTTTGGCAGCTTCAGCCTTACTCAAACTGAAGGTTGCTCTAATGTGAAATAAGTCTTTCTTGAGTCTTGGCATCAAGATATTCTCAGGCAAGAAATATGTATAAACAAGCTCCTTGTTGCAGACTCCTCAAAGGGCTTTATTCAGGTCTCCAAATGAAGGTTTTAAGAAAAGCCGCTTCTCGGTGTGTGTTGGGCTGTTTCCACATTTCTTGCATTTAATAAAATTTGTAAACAAAGCAGTCAGGATATCATTAAATTACCATGGCATACAGAGACACTGTAAATAAATACGACCACCGAACATACTGGATTCTGGAATACAGAAGGTGTGGCAGTCTTTTGAAACTAAGGATTCTCTAGTTCACTGCGTTCGCTCTGTGTGTCCTCGCTGAGCTCTAGTGAGAGCAGTCTGCTGGCTGTAAAGTTTTAGTCAAGCTAATGGCCGTTTTGCACCATGCAGTTCAAACCGCTTGAATGAACTACAAGAAATTAAAAAAGGGAGGGGGAGGATTTTTTTAAAAGTATTGTTACTCAATCATCTGAAAAAGTTGGTAAGTCATAGTTTGATATTTTGTCATGTTGCAATTATTCTGCGATGCTTTTAGCAGACATCTTGCTTCCCTAGGTGGAGATTGTCTGAAGATTTCATTACAAACAGGAGCCTTCGGGGAAGAATGTTGCCTAATGAAATCAATCATTATGCAGGTTTACTCTTTAATAAGGTACTTTATAAGACATTATTTCTAGATGGAATATATTAGTGCAGATGTGCTCTTTTGACGGTCACCACTGTGTATGAGAAAGAGAGCAGGAGAGAAGGAGGAGGAAGGAGACAAGGAAAGGGAGGGAGGGAGAGGAGAAGAAATAACCTCTTTACCATCCCTTCCTCTCACCCCCTTGGCATCTACTGAGAATCATTTGACCTCAACAAACCATCTGTTTGTTGATCATGTGGTTGATAGGAGATGACTACATGACTGCAAAGAGTGGAGATATATCCTAGTGTGTCGGGTTTGGAATGTTCTCAAGCTGTCTTTACTGTGCTCCGCAGATGTCAAGGCAAATCAGAAAATCAGTAGAGAGGCACAACTTGATACAGAAGAACTGGATTTTGTCTCGTGTTCCTCTTTTACCCCTTAGAAGTTTTCAAGTTGGTACTTCTATGCAGGAGTCTTCTGGCAGTTGTTTTTTCCGGGGTGAGAAAGTCATGGGTTCATTTTCTCTGCTTCAGAGTAGTGGACTTGAACTTTTTTCTTTCCTTTTTTTTTTTTTCCTTTCCTAATAGTGCTCAATAGTTCCTGTTGAGCTTGAGGGTACATACAATTACACAACTAGGAAGACCCTTGATTTAGAAATAACTAAAAATAAATCAATGAATCCAAGATGCAGGATAGATATAATTACTTGCAACACCTACAAAACTACTTCTAGTCAAGTTTTAGATCATTCCCTGATGATAGATTTCCCTGACATCTATTTTGCTTATTTGCACGTGTATTTTGTTTCTGATCCAACCTATTCTTAACTGTTTGAATATAAGCTAATACTTGCAGATTAAAACAGGACATGTGTTATAACTTCTAGTGATAATCAGCAGCGTTAGTAGATGGCTGATGCTTCATGAATTATCTTTCAAGACTTGTACAACTGAAAAGTTTGATCCTTGGTTTTCTTTTCTTTAGCTCTCTCGAAGATTGTGTGTTCCAACCAGAGTTAACTCTACAGATGAGAAAATCAGCATACTACCTTGGACTTGAAATCAGAGTTGTCCCACAAGCCAAAATCTGAAGACACTAAAAATCACCTAAGGATGATGGAGGAGCCCTTACTTCAGCTTCATGTGTCCAGCATCTGGTGAGTTTTCTGCAGGCTGTGCTGGTACAGGAGACACGGCTTCTGCCTTGGTGCTAGGGCAGGAGGAGCTGTCTTTCATGTCAGAAAAGCTGTATGGTCGACTATTCCTCCCTCTCTTCCCATCCCATCGCCTCTCACAGATACCTACTTTTTTCTACAGTTCAACACTTATTCTCAGAATTCACAGTAAATGACCTTCCAAGGCAAAAGTATGCTATGCTCCAGCAAAGGGTATATTGTGAATTTAACACAAAAATAAGAAATGTTAAAAATAGATAAGGCATATGAAAGGGCATGGTATTTTACTTGGTTTTCTTGAGGTGGATCCTGGTTTAATTTGCAGAAATTAGCCAGAGATCTATAGGCTTGGTATTTTTTCTCAGATGAAGAACACAATCTGCAAAAGAAAGGAGAAGAAAGCAATTATTTTTGTAAGCATAAACTATAAACTATCAAATTTGCTAATTTGGACACTAGCTTCACTCTGAGGCTTAGCCAGCCTTTTATAATTTAACAAGTAGCCCTGATAATCTGCTACATTGTGCACAATCATTGTGCCATTTCTAATTAAAATTGACAAACCCCCTGAAACTTCCCCTAGACAAACGCAGCAAGTTTAGAATAGCTTGAACTGGTTTAACTCTTTGGGGCTGTCTTTTTGAAAACAGGAACTTTTTAGAAGAGAAGTGACAATAAATACAAAGCTGTAAAAACCCTGCGCAAATGCTGAGGGAATCATCATAGGCTTCTTGTCATGGTGTGTAAACAATGCTTACAAAACCTTTACAGTATGAGAAAACACAGTGAAAGCACCATTTTCTCTCTAGGGATGTTAAAGACATTTTGTGCTTATTTGGAAGGGGAGTCTCTGAGAAAAATATTGTCTGATAGACAGTGTGATCGGGGCTGCTGTCTGGATGGCTGCTTGTCTGTTAAACTTCAAACTCCTTCTGCAAAATGCTACGTGTGCTGCGGCTCTTATAAATAAACCGATTTGATAGAGACAGTGCTGGACCACCTGATACAAGAGCATTTTGATACCTGCTCCTCCTCTCCTGCAAAGAGATGATGTCCTTGTAGTGCAATAAAAGAGTGACTGGAGGGTGACATACAACAATTGTGGCTCAGAAAGCCAGAATCCGTCATTCTTCATCTGTACGTTATGGCACAGAGTTATTAGAGTCCTCTCTTCCACACCTAACTGTGATTAAAGCTGGTTGTGTAATTCAACTTATTTATAGAAAAATAGTTGTGGAAGTTGTACAGGCCTGAAGGACCAATGTTTTGACAAAGCGAATGAAACAGTGGGGAAAATGCTGCCAATGTATAGATGTGCTGTGCGCAGTCATGTAGGAGTCTATGCATTTTGCGTATTGCAGGAGGTGAATTTTGCCTGCAGCAATGCAGCAAATTTCTGGAAGGTAGAGAGCAAATTCCCGAGACCACACATGGGGGAAGGGAGAAGAGTGGGGAAAACAAGACACCAAAGAGCAGATTTGCCACTCATCTGTTAGGGGACCTCTGGAAATTGATGCTGTTAACATCCTTACAGGCAGAGTTCTGAAGTAGCTATTGTAGAGGCGTTTTGTTCTGGAAGGAAAGTACAATTTTATTGATGGTGGCTCTCTTTTACTCTGTGGATACAGAACAGATGATGCTAAAGCCCCAGTCTTGGCCCGGACACCCAGCTAGTGTTGTAACAGACGTATAATATGATGCACATATTTAGTAAGTATCTGTTTTATTACAAGAACAGAACTGTGTTCTTTGCATGCGTGTCTTTTGGAGGTAGAGAAATCTGGAGACTGGTTGAAACACATAGTTGCAGATCCATGTGTTCCTATCCCTACAGACAGTGTAAAAAAACGACAACAAAATGTATTGGCCAGAATGCCTGAGGTTTCTGAAAAGATTTATTTTTCTCTATTTTCTGCTTGTGCCGTCACACGTGACAATGAGGTCCAGGAAGAGAGTTCTGTTTCCTTGAGAACTTAATGACGCAGAAATTGGTTCTGGGAGAGGAAGATAGAGTTCTACATAAAAGTTCTGTGATTTAGAGAGAAGAAAATCATTACAAGGAAAACCAAATTCTTTTTCAATCTTTATTGCCCATCTTCGTGTGTGCGTGTGGTTTGTTTTCTATTACAAATGAGTGAAGGCAGGACTTTTGAGAAAAACAACTTCTATTTATTACTTTAATTTGAAACCAATTTTGGTAAGTTACTTGTGAAAAAAGGGAAGATATAAAAGTCTATAAAAAGTTATAGACTCTCAGATTTCCTAGTGCAATAAAATGAGGCTCCATTTTATACCTGTTAGTCCTTTAGATTGAGTAATGCACCTGACCAAGCTTATGCTTCCTTCTTTCCATCTTTGTTGATGAGACACATGAACCGCATTTATTTCCTGGCTGCCCTCTCCTTCTCTCCTTCTCCCTCACTCTTCTCAAGTGCTTGGATTCATGTATAGCGTATTTTGGCTTCATGCATCTTCTTGCATGATGAAGCATCTGCCTGTGGTGCTGAAGCTGCTGGCGGTGCCTGTGTTTGCCCCAGAGCACGTTACAGATGGCAGTGTCAGTGCAGATGATGATAGCCTAACACACTCAGGGTAGCAACAGGGGACAGATGCTGCTTTTGTTCGGTTTTCAGTGGCGGGTCCACCCTTCATCCTGGGGTGGAGAGGGGAAAACTCTCAAAATAACTAAGCAGAGCCGGCAATTTAGGTAATGGCCACTGGGTGGGGCAAAAGTGCACATCATTAAAAAAGAAAAAAAAAAGAAAAATCAAAAACCCCACAAAACTTGGATAAATTGTCTGAAACAACACAGGAATCAAAAGCACGAGTCTTTAGTCTTTATGATGGCCAGGAAATTCTCCAATATGTGAAATAATGGTTTCTGAGTATGAAACAGTAGACATTCTTCACTGGTTTTATTACTTCCATATTCATCTCCATCAGATTACACAGGGGACCATTCTGAGGCATCTTGTCTCCCAGGATATGGATGTGAGTAAATCGCACCCGCTAATCTTCCATCATCCCTGGTGCTTTTTCCAGGGGGGATTTACACTCACACATCAAAGAAACACTGTAGAATGGCAAAGGACTGTTCTTCTAGAGACTGCGAGTGTCTGAAGTACGCGCTCTTTATCTTTGTGCAGCATAGCTGGAAGAGGAAAGCCTTACCAGATCATTGTATTAGGAATTTAACTTTATCACTATTTTTATTGTGCATAACTTCACAAATTGCATTTGTACTAATTCTCAGTGTAATAGCTTAAGATCCTAAAAGAAAATTTACATGCTTTTAATGATTAACATGATTTTAGTGCAAACCAGCATTTTTTAACTCTTGTAGTTAGCAACTAATGAGAGTATGAATCCATGTTCAGCCAGTGTGCATCAGAAACACAGCAGAAAAGTCAGTAGCTGAGGAAAAAAAAAAATCATCCTGTGCCTGGACTTAACTTCTTGCATATATTTTTACCCACACTCAGATCTGCAGTCTGTTTTCTGCCATAATGTGATTGCTCTGCTTGAGGTCTTTGAAGACATTTCTTCCCATAGAACTGCTTTTCTTTTTGTATTTTTCCGAGAGAAGGAAAACTGTTGGCCTGATTTCATCAAGTCCTTAAAAAGGAAGACATAGGGAAGAAAGAAAGAAGTATTATAGACATTCCTAACAAATTTTCCCAGATTTATTCCTGAAGAGTAATCAGAAAACAAAGGAATAAACAAAAGAATCCCCATTGTCTTTATAACACAGCTATTGTTTTCTAAAATAGCCCAAGGAACTGATCTGCATGCAGATGTCCAAGCGGTAAATCCAAGGTAGAGTATTGCAGTTTCTCTTTAGAAAAGGCCTTAAAAATACTTTTTTTTTTTTCATCTTCCTACTTCTTCATGACTGCATCCATCTATAACTCTAGAAGACCTCTCACATTTGTGAGCTCAGTAACTGTTATCACTTGTGTCATAGGGTCAGTGGACAGGACAGCTTATAATACACTGGAGGAAGGGAGGAAAGAACACCATATCTATTTTCAGCAAAAAAGACTAAAGCAAGGTGATAAAAGCCACTATATTTCCTCAGTCATTTAACTCCATGTCTGGCATCATTTCTCTCTGACCTCACAACTAACTCTCTTTCTACAAACATCCTGATTGGAGATACTGGGACTAAAGCAGCTGTCTCCCAGTGATGCGAGTCCTTCTGCCCCTAGAGATGACTATTTCACCACACTCTTTTCAGAAGAACTGACTTCCTGGACATATTTTCACTTGCAGTCCTTGGCCTGCAAAGTGAACTGCTGATTTCAGCCCATTCCCTCTTCATCAGACATACCAATCAGCAAAAATCATTAGAGCAGATGTTACGATCTGTTAGTGGCTTTCAAAAAGAAGACACTGGAGAGCTGAACTACCTTGCAGAGATTTCCAGTTGTGAAATGGTCTAATGAACATCACTTTCCTAATGCTCCTAGCCTGTGGATAAATTAACTTCATTCTCCATTGTTGCCGGTTTTGTATTTTTCAAATTATTAAAAACTGCTGTGAGGAAAAGCAAGTGCAGTCACAGATAACAGTGCTTGGACTGCATAGGATGTTTCGGAGGATACCGGCATGGTAAAAAAAAAAACCAAACCTCTGCTAGTGTCTTAGAATACCTTTAATTGTCCTGTTGTTGTGGTGCTAAGTGTAGAAAAAGTTAATCTCTATATTGTATACAGTCTTAAAGAAAGGGGGATGACTGAAGGATGGAGACAATAACCCTGGCTTGCCAAGGAAATGTGTAATAAAGCTGGATATTGGATATCAAAGTTATAACTCCTGTCCTGTAACAACGAGTTTATCTTTCCACTCTGTCTTGAACTGCAAAGATAATAATGTTTTTAATAATGCCATTACTGATAGTACTTATTACTTAAAAGATTACCCAGTGTTGTAGTGCAACTGCCAGTCAAACTGTATCTGCTTATAGCAGAGCTGACTCTGTCGCGTAAGGCATTATAAAATCTGAAACACTTCCAACATGTAGGTAGCTCCAACCATATATAAATGAGGAGATTGAAAGACAAGTTTGGGGTTTTCCTCCAGGTAAATCTCTCTACTCACCACTACAGTATAAAGCAGAGTCTTTCAAATTCATCCAGTTTTGGGGGCTAGTATTTGCTCCAGAATATTCTAACTAGGTCTTCCAAGGTATCTTCTTCCATGCATTGGAAGCCTGTGAGTTGTTTCTTCTCCAAATGTCAGTCACGATCTCCATCTGAAGTAGTCATAGCTGTGCAGCCTCCCCAGCGAGCACACTGCAGACTTCCATTTCGATTTATGCCTCCTGACTTCCCATCCTTGTCTTTGACCTCTGAGAAACTCTGCTGTTTCATAATTGTGTTGGGAATTAAATGTTGCAATACTTTCGAAGGGGATTCCATAGTCAATAAACAATTGTCAATAGCAACTTGAAATATTCATTTAGGGCTTAAAGTAAATTTAATAAAAATTGCATAAAAGGTAATTAACATAAACCAGCCAAATGCAAAATGAATTAAATAAACTAAAATAAAGTTCATGTTTTAATCAGCAAAGCCTTGTTGCTTAACAGCTCCTCCAGGCTTAATGTTCAGCTTAGTTTCTGGATCACACT
>NW_010398344.1:44998-53663 GCF_000710305.1 Buceros rhinoceros silvestris
CACTCTTTCAAATTGCTCCTCAGAGACATAAATCTGACTATAGCTCCTGTATACTCTTGTGAGAGTCAGAACATGTGTATATTTCTGAGTGCGAATGTAAAATACAGTCTGCTGGTGCATTGCATGAGAATTAATCTCTTCTGTATTAGGAAAAAAACATTGCAATATTTTTCTCTTACAGAACACTGCAAATATGTTCAACTTTCTTTTGTTTGGGGTGATACCAGAGACATTCAGGGATAACACTGGACTCAATTAGACTGTATGGAAGCAGAAAAAGGTTATTGACTTCACTGGCATTTTCCTGAAGAGACACCAGCATGTTTGAAATTTAACGCTAGTCCAAAGTCTCCTCTTTTGGAGCGCCTTCGCTGCAATATTTTTCTTTCTTGAGACAGAACAAAAAAACATTTCACAAGCTGTTAATCCATCAATCTAGGACATGTGTATTTCAACATACTGTCCAAACTTACACTTAAAACCATGCAACTAGATAAAATCTGGATTATGCCACGTGTGTTAGGCTGCTCTGACTGATCCGTTAGGTCTCGTCATCCAATCCTCTCAACATTGTGAACACAGCGTGTGAAAATGCAGCTTGTGATGTCTTTTCCCCGCCAGTTTCTTACTCAAGATCAGAAAAACTTGTCCGTGACATGCTCTAAGCAAGAAAGTTGCTGTTGTTTGACAAGGTACGGCAACTAAGCAATCAATACTCTAGCTGGCTGCTTCTCGGAACTAAAGTGAGTGGGCTGAACTCCCACTAGCTCTCCACTGGCCCCTCTGGAACCCTGCCCTGGACGCCGTTCCTCTGGGAAGATGGAGCGAGGAATGTTGGGTAGTGTTGGCTATAACACTGGGTCCAGTATGTATCAGGCATTTTTTAGGTGCTCAAAGGCATGCCTGAGTTTTCCTGACACATAAAAAGCCTTTAAGTTGTTAATAACTACATGGAAGTCTGCTTGTGTGGTCACCTAACTTACACGTGTGTTAATTATCTGCTCCATTCTTCAGTCTATATTTCTGCTAAGGACTTCTATCATGATGCAAATTACGCAAGGGGGGTTTCCCCTAATTTTCCCTGTCTGTAAAATCATAACGGTACTAGTCTGTATCGCAAAGATTGTGAAACAGAAGTGTCAGGAAGAGCTTTTTGAGCCTCAGGAGGCAAGTTTCACACAAGTGGGAAGTGTCTTTTTATTTTTTGAAGTCTATAAATGAATCTGCAGCTCAGGGAAAGCTTGTTAAAAACAATTCTGGCAAAATAGTTCACATGGCTTTGCTTAAGCAGGTAATTTCTGTTGAGGAAGTTACGTGCTTCAGGTAAAACTAATTTAATTAGACGAATTTTTATGTTGGAGCAGTTACTGAATGAAATCATGCTAATCTTCATAATTAATATTAAGCACAACTTGTTTTTTTTTAAGGAGTACTGATTTCAAGTATCTTGTTAGATGATTGGAGGTTACTACTGTAGAGGGTCCTCTCTGACAAGCCTGCAGCCATCAGCACAGTGTCTGAAAAGCCACGCTTGTGGGCAAAGTTGTCATCCTGTTACTATTGACATGACTTAGAGAGTCACTGCATGAAGGTTTCTGGGGTTAATCACATATTCAATAGAAAAGATTTTTAAGGGAGAAACGTAACCACATGTTTGACAGCCGGGAGAAGACAACCCCTCTTTTGACACGTTTGACTTTAAACAAAGCTACAAGCTTTTGATGAATGACGTTTACCGTTTGAAACGCTCCCTCTGGCACCAACGACTCTGCATCAATATCTCGCAGCTAGTCCCACCTTCCACAAACTGATTTGATTTTGATGATGTGGAGGAAGGTGCTCAGGGTTCTTTAGACACAATTTCCTACAACTTCTCTTTGGTAAAACTCTACAGAAGAATGAGGCCTAGTGGGTACCCAAACTGGGTTAAAGGCATCCCGAGCTGAATGAACATCATGACCTGCAAAAATAATTATTGAAACAGAGGTGCACTTTCCCTGCCTCGTACCCGATGATGTAATGTCACTTATTGCTGGAACCACTTTTGGTGGTATGGTGGAAACTAAAATCAATAACATTCCATCTAAGATATTATTTCTTGGGAAGTTTTTGTTGCCTGAGCATTGGTATTCCCCATAAGCAAGGGTGGTCCTTCCTGGCAAGGGCTTTAAATTTATTTCACAGCAGGTTACATGCACTTCAACAGAGCAAGGATATCAGCCCTGGACCTATACATTGAGCAGTCTCTCCACTGAATTCAGATACAGCACGTACTGCTGCAAAAAAATTGTTGCTGTGAATTTGTAAGCAAAATGTCCCCAAATCAACACAAAAATAGAGGTCAAAACAAAAGTGGAGGGCAAATCAGCTGTTGAACAATCTCTAAAGAAAACCAAGGCCAGGTTAAATGCAGCTTATGCAATCTTTTTCAAAGAGGAAATTCAATAAATTTATGGAGCTGCACTCCTGATTCTCAGGCTCAAGCAAATGAGGGCTGAGCAGAGAATACATTTTCTTCATATCAATCTTCGCTGTTGTGCCACAGACAACTGACCCTGTGGATGGCTTCAAACGCAGTTCTATCAGTCATTGGATCCTTCAATTGCTGTTTCCTTACCTGGGATCTCTGCCCAGCAGAACATTTTACGTTTTGAGAGATGTTTCATCAGTTACAAGGATAACTCTTGAGAGTGAAGCAGAGGATCTCCTCAGACAAGAGACGCTAAGGTACAAAAATGTAACAAAATTTAAAACATTCAATGTCTTTGTTTAGGTGTTCCATAACAAAAACCAGTATGATTTCAGAAGAGTTGCTTTGTTTGCGAGTTGTTTCAATATACAGATTGCATTTGTATGAGAAGCCGTATGTGTAGACTAGTGAATGCATTTTGTTATGTCTAAGACAATCCAATTTAACCCTTTAACAGTCATCTTCATAGGGCCTGAGTTGATTCAGCATCTACAGTAATTCTAAATAGTGTGGTTTTATTGATTAAACTTGTAATGTCCCAGGGAATCAGTTTGATGCATTTTTTCCTCCGAATAAGTGAATTGACTTGAAAAGTCAATTTACATTTTGGTTTCTGATTACATCTCAAATCTACTGGTCAATATTAGGTGAATCAAGCAACTAAATTAATTTGTGATACTCTTGCACTCCTTAATGTCAGTGCATATTTGCATCCTAGGTTTTGATAACAACATTCGTAATATATCTCCCAGATACATAGAATCTACTTTAAGAACTAAAGGTAGAATGATCAAAGCATTTTATTTTAACAAATGAAGCACCATCTCCATCTTCAAAAACCTGCAAACCTTTCAGAATTGGCACTCTTATTGGCACTCAACTAGCTCGTTGGAGTATGGATGGCTTTGCTAGGGACAAGGTATATGCTCAGGTTTACCAAATAAGCCCAGTGTTCCACACAGTTAAAATTAATTCTATTAATGATGAACATTGCATACAATTTCAGGCAGGTGCTGTAATGCTCTTTCCAGCCAGCCATGAGGCTGAGAGATGTAGTGTCTTCTCAGTTTACACTGATTATTATTTTATATCAAGAAATTTAAAAATTCACAGAATCTATTAAGAGGTTTTATTTCTACATAATAAATAGAGAAACAATATCTCAGATTATCTTTTTTTTTCTTTAAATCAGTTTTTTTCTTCTTGCAAACAGATTTCTTGTGGCTATTTGTATACCGCATTAAAATATTCTTTTATCTCTTAAATGTTTTACTATGCATTTTTACTCATGGTTTCTTCATTCCACATTACAGCAAAACAGATGAGTCCATTGAATTGTTTTTTATAAATCTCATTGTCTGATAGATGACGATGATTTTCAAAAGCATAGAGGGCATTTGATATCCAGTTCAATTCTTCACATCTCTAGGAAAATAGTAACCTCACCAGACATCCATTTTGTAAGCTCTTTTTTCTTTTCATTTGAGAAGAAATGCTCTTTTAAAATGCATTTTCTTTTGAAGGGGCTTGTAGCAAGCAGTAGAGAAATGCCCTTTGCCATAATCTCTCTAATTGGAGACTGTGCCTGGACAAAGTGACCCTGTGTATTCATGATATTTCTGAAGAATAATTTAGTTTGTGTGCTATTTGGGACTGTTCCTGTGTTAAGATTGCTGTATTTACTAAACACAAAACCACAAGAAAAAAATACTTTAGATATTTTTTTAGTTTTAGGTTTAGTTTTTTTAAGTTTAGGCTCTTCAAGGCTGAACTTTTTATCAATGGAAGATAACAAATGAAGCTAAAAAGCTCTAGAAACATTTTACTTCTTCCACTACTTCACACAAAGAAATCTTTTTAATCTCTCTCCAGGTAAAAGACTTCAGGACAGTCACAAATATTTCTTGGGTGACCAAGAGCAAGTCCAGAATTCAATTTCAGGAAAGGAAGCATGAAACTTATTTTAAATGCATTTAATTGTATATGCAAGGTTTCATGGCTTGTGTTTTACGTTTCAAGACTTTTAAGTGATTGTTAAACCATGGCTTATCCCTGTTCCTTTTTTGATAGGTTTCTCTTGCCGCGGTATGATGTACTCTTCACCTAATTTCTTCTGTCTTCTTTTTTCAAAAGGCAGGGACTGTTGTTGGCTCAAGCAATTGGACTTCTTTTGGGTGTGAATCTATAGCGGTGCTCTTTGGCAGTAATTGTGTGAGTGTTCTTACTGTGCCTGATTATAAGGTCAGGTAACCTGCAGAATTCTCAGCTATTCTACGAAAGGAAAACTCTTACCAAATTCATTTTCTTTACATCAGAGCAGCTGATATGTTAACACCATATTTATATATCTAGTATTGTATTTTTTTTAATAGGAGCTGCCTTTAAAAGTATGATTTATCAATAAATTTGTCATTTAAAACAACATTCAAGCAACATTTGAATACTCTAAGTAAGAGCATAAAATGGATTGGAGTCTTCTAAGTGAGGTAAGTGGTTGTATCATCTTTTGTAACTTTCCCTTAATGGAAAAACATTACAACTATACTTGAAGTGTAGTCAAACTGAGAACAGTGTTTTACTCCGAAATGAAAATAGCAGAAGTAGTCCAAAATTGCATTTCAAGTATTTTAAGTGTGGGCTCTCAGGTTGGCTTAGTCTCAAGTTATCCTATGGCTTGTTTTTTTTTCTCCTCCTTATTTATTTTTAACCAGAATAACGCCAGAAGAAGTACCAGATAAGGTAAGGAGGGAAGTCAAAATATATTGAATGTAAATTAACATATTAGTGAAAACTTATGGGCTGAAAGGGAGCTTGTTCTTGGTTTTTTTGTGATACTCAGGCCAGTGCATATCTTCAACCTTAAGTAGCCTGGGGGAGTTGGGGAATATAACTTTAAGGAACATTTTATCTTAGAGAGATGTCTGTATCCTAAATCTTCACTTCATGGCTGGTACAATTCTTCTTGTCTTCAGTGAATAAGCCTGAAAAAGTAGTGAAGGAACTATTCACATAAATATACATACCTATATACGCGCACACAGATGCATAAACATACATATATAAATATGGAATAGGCGAATCTCAAAATATGATAAATGAAAAAGAAGAAGAAAGATAAACAAAAAATAAAAATGAGTGTCATATTTTAGAACTGGTGAGACTAATATTTCAGCTGCCAGGTAAGGACTGCATTT
Organism: Buceros rhinoceros silvestris; assembly: GCF_000710305.1. Lineage (NCBI taxonomy): Eukaryota > Metazoa > Chordata > Aves > Bucerotiformes > Bucerotidae > Buceros > Buceros rhinoceros. The sequence continues at coordinate 50,663 of NW_010398344.1, forward strand.
AAATTCAACAACACTGAAACCCTTTTATTTCCAGATGTCGGTGATATTATTCCATCAAAAAGGAAGGTGAAGACATCAAATGAGGTTTTATAAGGAATTTTTAGCATAGGTTTTTCTTGACTGTTCGTATAAAAGAGTTAATGGTGATTCACAACCGAAATACTTACTCTGATGAGTAAGTGTTACTCACTTCATGCTTATGAAGTGCCTTTTGTTACACAGAAGGAGACATCTTTCAGCATAATATCATGGAACTCCTCTAGCTATTTCCCACTTTTGCAGTATATTGTTTCTAAACAGTTCAGTAATTGATACAGCCCTCCTTCTTGGGCAAAACCCGCGTGGGAGAGCTCATCATTGGGATGCTCTAGAAAGGTAAAGAGGTGACACTGTGTTCACACTATATACACTTAGAAATGTTCCTGCAAAGTTACAACTAGTTCTGTGACTGCCTTATTCCATCATTACACAGGAAGTTCAATACTGATTCAGATCCTGAACAAAGGCTCTCTCTGAGAAAATGACTGGTGTCAGATGCTTTAAAGTCCTGGAGCCCTCTCCACAGGCACTCCGTAACATATAGGCTGTCCCCACTTCTGACATTTTTTTGGATGCAAGCACAGATTCAACCCTAAAGCATGAAGTTCTTCAATGACTCAATACACACAGATCTAATACTTGGTATCTTGTATGCAAAAAAGCAAAGTTCTCCGGGTAAAGGTGGATGAAGAAAAGGTTTTGGCAGTTGTACACAGAGGCAACCGAGTGAACCAGTGGGCTACCATAACTCTCGTAAACATGTGAGGGATGCTCAAGGAATAACGGTGTCAGCATGCAAACTCCAGTCCTCAGCTGCTTTTCATTCCTTAAAACCATCACCACCTCCATTATTCATCACCTCATTTTCAGTCAACTAATTTGCATCCATGCAGTGATTTTACTTCTCTGATGCTTTATTGCACTATCTGGGGATTACAGAGCAGTGTAACTTTTTGTATATGCTAATCCTCCTACTCATAAAGCATGTCTTTATTCTGCGCTTAAAACTAAACCAAGATCAAAAAACTTCATAATCTTTTGATTTGTGTTTCATTTGGATAATTTTTTGATAGATCTTACAGATACTGTCCACAGACTAAAATGGTACAGTATAAGTGGGAATGAGTGAAGCTCCTTCTCTGTGAAAGTATGACTGAAGTTGATACTAAACCCTTGTTTATGTTCCTAAATTGCTGGCATTTCAGTCTATGTTCACTGCATCTCTTCTCTGGCTGTACTCAATTCAAAACCAGTGGAGGACAGTAGATTCCTGTGCAGCAGAAGCCTTTTTACTTTATAGAGAGGATAGTTACCTTAGGCTCCTAACTTCATTAGGAGACAAACTAGTGAGGCAGTTGGTGACTTCAAGCACCCAACGGAGTGAGACTTGTGAACTAAACTGAAATAATGAGTTCTCATGGGGGAGTGCTCTGCAGACAGCACGGCATTACGAGGATCACCCATCCCTGCAGCTTGGCCATATGCAAATGGGTACCAGAGGTTCTGGTTAGCAAATATTGTTGCTGAAAGCAGCCCCATGAAGGGCTAGAAATGGATGGAATGAGCACAGTTTGCCCTGAAGGGTTCTCTTGGATCCATAGGGGGCTAAGTCTCTGAATTGCTGTCCAGTCTTCTTGAAGGTCCTTCATTTGACAGAGATTGCCAACCTGTCAAATATAGGCACCTCATGTAAACACTAAATTAGGCACGTGATCATTCTTCATGCCAGCTATAGCCAGCAAAAACTGTGACCTCTGCAAATAAGCCAGTTCAGAGCTGAACACTCCCCTTTGGTTTCCATTAGGTAGAAATAAAGACTAATTTCCTTATAACCTCCTTCTTCCACGTAAATAGTTGAGGACAGAATTATAATACACGTTCTTTCTACCAGAACATGGCTGCATACTCAGTCCTGGTGAAAAAGGAAACAAGAAAGATTTGAATAGTGTTTTGATTTATTTTCCTTTGATTTGTAAGGAAACTGAAGAGCAATGAATGCAGTTTCGTGCAAATAAGACTTGCTCTGGCACTGCTGTGTAAAGGCACTGCTGGGTTGTGCACTGGAATACGTTCCTACTCTGTTTTCTCTCTCCTAATTAGTTTTTAATCCTTAACATGACTGTGCATCATCCCCTCTCATTGCTTAATATCCTCCGAAGAAGAAATGTTTCAAAAGGCTCTTGAAATTCTAAATCAGTTATATTGCCCATTTCTATTATGTATTTTCTTAAGTATCCCAAGTAGTACCAACCCTTTAATAATGTAAAAATATCTGTAACAATAAGCTTTGTAGTTTTTTTTCCTTTTCATGCTCTACTCATCAGAGACTTACAGACCTTTGGTCAGCGATACCAATTAGGAGCTGTACACACACAGGAGATCAGACTTAGATCCGAACAGTTCTTGCCTGTTCCTATCAGTCCTGAAAGTGCCTGGAGTACAATTAGCATAATACAGATAATATCTTTATTAAAACATGGCATGGCAATAACCACCCATGAATTCTCTCTAACAGTGAGAGGTTTAGAATCTCTTTTCTTTAGTAGCCTATCTGCTTAAATTTTAAGGTTTAAATATTTGGGGTTTAAGCTACATTCTGCAGGGACATATATATATGATATCAGTAAAAAAATTATGCACACTTGAATATTACCACTTTTACCTTCAAAATGAATATATGGGAAGTGATACTATCTTTTTTTAATAGGATTTGCTACCCAGAAAGGGCAAGGACAAGTTTTACCCCCTCGATACTATTGTACTTTTTTTGTGCACAAGAAGAAACTGTGTAGAAGCCCAGACAAGAACTTGCTGCCTTCAGAGCATGAATTCAGTTCATTTCTGTCCCCTGGTGCCTAGCTTATTAAAATGCGTATCACCTCAGCTTGACAACTGGCAACTGCCCATATCCTTTCTACTGTTCTCCTCAGCAGTGCTTGACACTGTCAGTCATACGTTCCTG
>NW_010398344.1:54314-64378 GCF_000710305.1 Buceros rhinoceros silvestris
CAGAAGCAGGCTGAGGTGGCTCTGACCTTTCTTGTCAGATTAATCTCGGAAAGCCCCATTTCCACCTCCAGAACTCGCCATTGAAGAACTTGGTAAGGTTCAATTCTTTCCCCTTTCTCCTTCAATATCCACACTTGAGGAAAGGATGACTTGGTAGAGGCTTGGGAAAAGACCAGCAAGAAGAACATATACCCCACTAGCAGAATGAGATAAAACAGAAAATGTACCAGCAACCAGCATATCTGCTGAAATACCTCTTATATGGAGCCTCCCAAAGAAGCGTGTATAGCATTTCTGAAGAAACTTAAAGTGGAAGTTTAGTTTGCTTGCTTCTGCCCTCTAATCCTTATTTTTTTGTGCACTTGATGCTGCAAAGTTGATCAGGGAAGCAGTCTATGATAAATGAAACATTGGAACCTTCTCTTTTTGATTCCTTAATTTAACTTGAGTGATTGAACTGTCTATTTCATAAGGTAGCCTCAGACACGTGATGTCACCCCAGCTGACAGAACACTGACCTTCAGCCCGAGGGGAAGGAAGGACGGAGAAGAGGAATGTCTCAGCTGGCTTTGTTGCCAATGACATCAAAACACACAATCCCGCTCCTTGCCTAGCTGAAAACCACGTCTTACAAACGGGAGTGTTTTCAGATGCAGCTTTTCAAAACTCATACACCCAGTATATCCAGTATATCCAGTGCCTTAAAGAAAAGAGAGCTCTAAGAAGCACTGTGAAGGAGATTTCAATATATTTATTTACTTACTGTTTTAAGGAGAAAAAGAAGTGAATTTTCTGTCGAAGATACAAGCTTTTCCTGGTCTTTTGTTTTGAAACTTTTCTTTCAGCACACAGCATGTTTTCCCAGTTTTCTGTATGAAAACAGTAGCGAGCAAATACTCATACAGGAAAATTGAGATGTACCTCGGTTTTGTGTCTGCAATTCAAGGAGTTAAAAATTTTTTATTTTCTTGTGAAGCCATGTATCAGAGACTCTAATATACCATTTGGACACTTTATTATCTATGTCTTAATGTATCAGAGTCAGTGGACAGACTTTTACATGTCTTTTCCCCTAGATTCTGTGTCTCTACCTGCTAAATGAGTACATAACAAGATCTTTTTCCTTTCTCCTCCAGTTTACTAAGTTACCGTGTAGATAATTGTACTTCAAAGTGTTATTCCAAGCCATTCTATCTAAATGCAGAGCTGAAGTAAATGCTGTAATTCCTAATTTCCCCGGATCTTAAATCCACAGTTTTATGAATTAAAATAAAGATCCATTTTTCTGACCAGTCTGGTAAAATTACCTACGTATCTGTAGAGATTTTGCTTTCCTTCCAGAGGCATCAAAAAGCGTTTCGTTTTGAAGCAGTAAGTGCTTGGTATCATGGCTTAATGCAGGACTGTATTGTTTTGCTTGGCCTCAGCCTCAGAGAGCTGTTGGTCTGATTCTTCATACAGCAGAAAATACCGTGATCTGATATCTGGGACTGAACCAAGTAATTGCAGGAGCTTGGCAGCGCCGGGAAAGGGGGAGGGTTATGCCTTCATCTTTCCCTGCTAATGCCTGCTGTGTGCTCTTATCTCATTTAGTAGATTAGAAAGAATTTAAAAAGAGGTAAATACCACATCTTCATCTTTTTTTTCCTTTCTTCTCTTTTTTTTTTTAACTTCCTTTTTTTTTTTTTTCCATTTCTGCTTGGATAACAGCTAAGTAGCGGCTTCCAGTTACTGAAACAGTAATAATACAGTAGGAAATAGTGATGGTGATTATTCCTTTCTGTAAATTGATCTCAGGAATAGTTTAAAGAACTTGCAGACAACATTTCAAACCATACTGGGGGGAGGGACATGCAACTGATCTTGAATCGTGCTTACGTCAAGAATATTCTGCCAAGGGTTAAGCAGCAAGACGTTCTTGAGCCTGAAGTGCCAGTGTTACTGTTTTAAATGTTCCCCAATTAAATAATTAGGTGTAACTTAATAAATGTTTGAGCACCATTTTCTCCCCTCTTCTTTCAGTCCAACTGTCGTGTAGTTTATGTCACTATGGCCTACTTTTCAGCACGAGCATGTCTTAATATTGAGTGTATCAAATCTAATCCTACGGTTTATTGTGGGCAGCCCCAGTTGGTCCTGTTCTAAGGCTTTCCCTCCCTTTCTGGTGAAAAGCACTTGTAACCGTGGCCCTGCTGGTGGCCTGAATCACCTCAATTTGTTCTAGCAATCAGAGGCAGCTGCTCCATGTGAAAGGAGTGTGGACCACTGAACAGAGCATTAGGACTGACCTCGGGCTGAATGCAAAAGGCTCAGCCTTTTCTGCGAGGCCAGTCGAGCATGTGCAAACAGATTTGCTGAAGTACAAAATGGTCCAGTGATTTAAAGCGAGTTTTCTTCTCTCTGTCTCTCTTTTTCCCTTTCAGAAATGAAACAGGATAGAGGATAGCCTGGGTACAATCTTAGCAACATCTGTTGCCTTTCACTAGGGTCTTGGCCAAGGACAATATCTATTCAAAGAGGTACTGACACTCTGCTGAAAGAGAAAAAAGCCTTAAATAGAGAAGCGTTTGGACATGTTTCCCAACACACACAGTTGGGTCTTTTTATGGGTCAGAATGCTTTTGGAGAAACACTTTTTTGCCCCCCTCTCTCCTTCCCTTTTCTGGTGAAAGTGTCAGAAAACAAATCTTCAGCAAATTACAGAGTTCAGTGGTCTTACAACACTGAAGAACAGTTAAATTTTCCTTCGTTTGCTTTTATTCTCTGAAGAAAAGTGTGTTTGACAACTGAAAACTTAACCACACTTAATAAGAAGTGTGAAGGAATTTATGCTTAAGATTGTTTCACATCTGTTATTTTCTAATTTCCACATTAATTTATCTTTTAAAACAACTAGTAATAGCAGTGGAGCAACTGCAGCATTTTAGCACTATTGCGATGACTGATAGTCTATGAAGATACATTTTGTAAAGGTATTTGTTATGTTTGTTTTCCTGTGTGCGCTCCCCCCCCCCGCAATAACCATTAATTTCATACAGCACTTAGGAAGAGGCAGTTACCTGTTCCTCTCTCCCTTTTTTCCTCACATAGCTTTTCACAGGCAATTTTGCTCTGTCCAACCATGACATGCCTTCATAAAAATGACAGATGAAGCAGCTGAGTAACTGGCGGGTATATTATCCTCCTGCAGGCGTCTGCTGCTCAAAAGACACCTATTCTTTTGTTGGCCTTGAGAATGAGGATGTATATTACATCCCCTATGCGGAGCCATTCTCATCAGCCTTCCACTATTTTGAAGATAATCATGGTAAATTAAATAAAAGCTACTCAGAAGAAGTCTAGTAGAGTCATTTGATTACATAGATTAGCAATAAAGCTTTATACAAGTACAAATTTTTAGACACAGAAGACGGTGCTAGAATCCTGAAGAAGAAATCTTGCAGTGCCTCCAGCTTTACCAAATTTTGGTTGATCAGCCCTTGCTCATTAAATTCAAAGCAATATGAATATGTATGGATGAGCACAAGTTCCGTTACATGAGATGACTTAAAAGTAGCTGACTTAGGTGTGTCTTGATTGCATGTCTGTGGTAAATTATTAATGTTTGCCTGTAGGCTGGGACTTAACACTGAGATCAGGCTGCTTGTGCTCTATGTCCCATGACTGACCTAGAAAAGCTTTGTCTTAGAAAGTTCACAACAGCAGTATGTATGACAAAATTCAGAGACTCAAAGCAAAACAAAAGCAGTTCTTCAGCCAAAAAAAATGCAGGGCATGTAGGACGGGTAGCACTAAGGTGAATGCTGCTGGACGATTAGACACAGCATCCTAGTGACCAGTTCCTGATGTCTCCGAAGGCCAGACTGAAGTAAATACCCTACAAGAGTGAAGGGGATTGAATGGCTCTTACTTGGCGCTAGGGCTCTGTACCATCAGCCTGCTAAGCAGAGGGGGAAGCAGGTTCCAGAGAACTATTTTCTTTCACCTGCCCTCAGCCCTTTTTTTCTCCCCTTCTACACACAGGTACAGGTAGAAGGTAGGACGAAATAGGAACAAATTTTATTCTTGCAGTACAACTGTTGCTGTAACACCTTGGGACCTGCATCTTCAGGGAGGCATCTTTTGCAAGGGGCAAACATTTCCACCAGCTACTGTAGGAGTGGGACAAAGTGCTGTGCCCCATACTCTGAGCTAGCTGGAAGTCTTAAGGTCTGTCATAAAACTTCTTCTTCTCTCATTGAATGAAAAGGTGTTTTTCTGTAGTTCTAAATGAATGTGGAATCTATCCCAAGAACAGGTAGGAGCAGGCTAGGATTACGGGATTGATAAAGTTTTTAACATTTTAAAGTAATGTCTGAGTTGTCATTCCTAGGAGTAAAAAAATTGATGGATATATTAGCTGGGTGGAAAATTGACATATCAAATTATGTCTCCTCCAGCACTCACACCAAGTAATTGCGAGAGTGGGCAGTTCAAGATGATGAAGATAGTCACATTTTTTCTCTAACTCACTTAGAAGATATTTCCATCTGCTTCCTATACGACTGCTTGCGTGCCGGTTTAGAATTCTTTCTCCATAAATATTCCAGCACAGGAGTTTAGCATTTAGGTTAACATTCCAACATGAGAAGTTTGATTGCCTGAAGGTGAAAAAGAAGGGTCATCAGCATGCTCCTTGCTTGCGGTGGTTTTTGTGCTTGTAATGCTCAGATTGTACATTTCATAAATGATTAGTGTTTTGGTTGGTTTCGGGTGTGGGGGGGTTGGCTTGGTTTTGTCTTTGGTTTTTATGAAAAAAAAGAGCTTGTCCAATTTTGCTGTGGTGAGGGGAAAGACATACAGATTAATAAAATTTGCTTACTTATCTAATATGTTTGCACAGGGAAGGTTGTGAGCACCTTGAATACCAGTCATGATGCAGCAGTGTATATAATTTGGGCCAATTATTCAGCAACATCTTCTAAAAGCTCTCTGATTTTGTTCATGCAAGTATTTAAGCTTGTATTGACAAACTACACCAGAACGCTGATATCTGGTTTGGATTTACAGGTCAGTGGAGGAGTTACATTTGTTTTGCATAGCAGATGCAGAGTGTAGACTCTGACCTGAAGTGTGTATGGGCTGGTACTGGTTTATCTGTGTCTATACTGGCACTTTTCACAAGTACCTTCACTACAGACTTTCAGGTGACTGCCACACAGTAGCAGCCCCCTGAAGCCTGCAAAACTCCCCACAGTCAGTTGGACTTCCTATATGTATAATTTCTCACAGGATCAGGCAAGTGTTTTCAGTCTAGACTGCAGTCCTTCTGAAAAATTGACTGCAGTTGTTCCATAGTGTGAATGCCCGGCAGAACTGAGCTTAATATCCACCAAGAAACTTAGCTTAATTGTTTGCTGCATAGATCAGAAAAGAGAGGAGCACTGGTTGTAAAAATGGTGATGCTGCTTCTCCAGCAGCTGGATCTTGCTGGCTTGAAGCATTAATCTGAGACCCGAGTGTTTGTGGATTTATTTATTTACAAGTTGAACTATTGTGTTCATCAAGAGATGCTCGTAAATGTAGCTATGTGAGCGCTGTACAGAGCTACTGTTTAACTTCGTACCATTGCAATGTTAGTGTGGGTCCAAGGATACACAAGTGGCTGGCGCTTTATCTGTGCTTCTCAGAGACTGGATTTTCTTCTGCTCCTGCCCTGACTGGGCCATTCCTGGCATCTTTCTTTGAACAATCTCCTTTAAGGAACAGGAAAGAAAGGCTTTTTTTTTTTTTTAATCATTCTTCCTCCCTTTTAATTGTCTCATCGCATTCCCTAGCTCTTTTCCTAGCTCTTTTTTTTTTTTGTGTTCTAATTCTAATCTTTTAAAAATAGTCTTAACATTTTTATTCTTTGGATACTGCAGATTTTTTCCTTTTTTTTGTTCCCTTATTAGCAATCCACACTTCTTGCAGAACACTCAACCTTATCCTGCCATGTTCTATCTCAGTGCTGGCCAGCTTGGTACATCCACTTATAATATGACTAATAGCATCTGGAGCCTGGCCACACAGCCTGCATCTTGGGCTTAGGGCGTTTTTAAACCATCTATCTTTGCTTGTACAAATAGCCCGTTCCTGTGTGGCCATAACAAAATTCTCCGTTTCTCTTTGCAGGCTTCTGACAACCTACCTGCCATTTGCCACTGTCTTCTTGTGAGATTTTCAAGATTCTTTCCGTGCAGTTGTTTTTCAGTTGAGTTCTCCTTGTGCTGTTCTTACTGCCCTGTGACTAATAAATTAACCTCAATGGCAGAATATTTTCTTTTCGTGTCAGAGCCTCTTATGATTAAACAAGCCTGTTTTCTATCTACAGTTTCTTAACTTTACAGGTTCCTGTACTACTACTCCCTCTCTTGCCTTCCTTTGTTCTTCCTGCCAACACAAACCCCATTTTTATCTGCATTCACATTTATTATCTTAGGCAACAGAAACTTCTTATTACTTTTAGTTACACTGCCTTACATTAACCAGATTTACTTCTGAAGCAGAATATCATTCTTTCGAATATATCAGTTACCCAGATTTGCCAGTATACGTCATCAATACATTGTGGAAACTCAAGAGAAGATACAGAGGAACAGGTGGAGCCATGACAGTAACGTTGAATTGATAAGGCAACACTTCCTAGGTGGAAATCAGTGGTTGCAGATACATAAAGAGACCTCATAAATTTATCAACTGAATCACCACTGCTGTTATATGCTACAATTTGGTTTGTATTATTATGTCTTTTTGGCCGCCATATCTTTAGAGGATATTCTGCAAAATATCTTCTGAAGAACAGGTTGCTGAATGTTTGGGGGTTGGCATAATTACTGCGGCTCCACAAGGGGTGGGAAAAATTCCTGGAATATAAACAACAATGTAATTGCCTCAAAAAAAAAAAAAAGTTTAAACAGGGAATTAAGGCATAGCTGGGAGCATGCAGAAAGGCAGAGACATTCCCGTGTTGAGTATCTTGTTAAAGGCAGTGAGTGTCTTCCATTTCAATAGGCCTTGTGTTTTTCCTTCTGCTAGCTGTAAAAATGACAACAAAAAAAGACTGAAGACAAGCAATCCTCAGTTCTGGATTTGAATCAGAGCTAGTGTAACCACAGCAATGGACAGTGACTTCTCATGTGACACAGAAGATGAGAAATTCACAGCAGAATTATAATCACCTACAAATAATATCTCTGGACAGCAGATGTTCTTACCTAAGAGTCATCTATTGAGGCGTCAGTACTTGTACAGGGCAGCCATGTGGTGGTAAGAAGTGTTTTCCTTTAAAAAAAGATCTTAAACTACAAGCTCTCCTACTTGCCTGATGAAAACCTAATAGCCATACATATATTTTTAGGAAAAGTAAGGAAATTTAGCTTTTTGCCTCTGAGCGTAATACATTCGCATATTGAAGGAATTCTGCTAGCTGTCACGCAGTGCATAATGGAAGTTATTTCTGCCCACACAGTCAATGAGTTATCAGCATCCAGGTAGCAGATATCAGACATGGCTTTTTTTTTTTTCAGGTTGTATATTGGGAGCATACAGGTAGAAAGGTTAATGTGTAGAGATTGTCAGAGTCTCAGGAGGCTGAGGACAGCTGTAAAACTTCACCATTTTCTGCCTCAGGTCAAAAAACGTCCTTAAGCAGTGGCCACCAAAGCTCTCATTGTCTAAGAAGCATTTGGGAGCATGTGGCAGAGAAGGTTTTGGGGTCCTGAACCTGCCCTTGGATCCACTATACAGAACAGCAACACAGCTCACACTCTCAGGAGACGTCCTTGACCCTGCCAGAAGTCAAAAGATGGGAAAGGTGCAGCACCAACGTGCCCTTTGATGCCTGCAGTCCATCTTTCCCGGGCCTACCCAAAAGTCTAGCATGGCCCAATATTTGTCCTAACAAACCATAGACCTTCCTCCAGAAACGGTGCGCCGGTACCTCTCAAGATGGCTAAGCGCACTACAAAACGTATTAGAAAGGAACACAGCAGGGAGGTAAGTATGGATTGCAGCCAAGATGATCCAGTCAATGTCTTGGAATAGACTGACTCACTGGCAAAACCCCACGATCAAGACAGTCAAGAACAAATTGTATTAAAAGAATATACATTTGCTTATGTTCCTAAAAATGGTAGATTGCCAAAAGCAACTAAGAATAATTGCTTCTTTATATTTTAGTCTGCCTGTGCGATGAAATTAAATTGGTCTGCTTAGTCACACTTTTTGCTTGGAGTCACTGGGCTGTTTTGCTCCCATGGGATTCAAAGGGTGTAATACGTTTTATTTTGATACGACAGCACAAGCATTTAGAAAAATGATCAGACAAAACCCTCCTATTTTCAATGTAGTAAAAATAAGTTCAAATGTTTTCACAGACATGCAGTTTAATGGAAAGTTTTGCTTGGGAGAATATAGATTTTTGGAACATAAAGCACATCCTTGAGAGAGGTCTGTTAAGTTAGTGAGTACATAATGAAATACTCTACGAAGATCTACACATGGAAGCTTTTTAATTGGGTGATAATTGGCTATTCAAATTCTCCATTAGTAACATCTGGATCAGAATCAACATTAGTGAGAATAAATCCTTCCTTTAGAAAGATTTGAAGTGATTGTAGAACCATTTAGTCCCTATTTTGAACCTGAAGGGCAAAGACAAAGTTTGAAGATGTTAGGTAAAGTTTATGAAGCTCGTGACTCCTTGTAGATTCTTTTTGTATCATCTTATTCGCAAACAATGATTTTTTTTTCTCACTCTCTTTTTAAACTGTTCTATTTTCACCATTGAAGTCATAGCTACTGAATTAAGTAGGAAAAGATAAGGTTTCCAAGTACTGGTTACATCTCAGAATGAATTTGGAAGAAGATAAGGCAGAGGTGTTTGTGATATTTCGTGATGAAAAAAGATAATCTGCCCTTGAACCTTGTCCTCTAAGGATCAGTGCAAAGAGTCTTATGTTGATTAACTTGTGAAAGATGAATTAGGGATTGGGGGAAGGAGGACAAAGGAAAGAAGAATCCTTAATTACAATCTTAAGCAACTGTGTGCAATCATGGTTCAGGATTTTCTTGCCTGAATACATCTTATTAAGCCGTAACCATGCACTCAGACACTCCATAACTTGGAGAATGACGATTGCTTCTAGTTGCTCTCTCTAAACCACTTCTTCAGTTCACAAATGCCACGATGCTGAATTGCCTCTCCCTGATTAGAACGGCGACATTGGAAATCACATGTCTGAAAATGAAGCTAAAAGACAAGGAACACACAGCAGTTACCCAGTACATTTATTAAAATACTTGTGCATATTTGCATCTGTGTATTCAAAGGCTAAAAAAAACCCCTTCATGATCTAAACCAATTTTCTTTTGAGAAGTGACTTTATCCTCACATTACTTTTTTGTTGTTGACACCACACTTCACAGTACAATGTATAATAGGAATGAAGATTAATTATAAATGCACATTACTAGTTTCCTCTGAGTATGTTGAGAATGCTTTTCTGGTAAAGTTATAAATCAAAAGATATTGGCCAAGGCTCGTTTCTTACAGTTGCCCTTGGTACGATCCATTGTTCTAAAAACAGTACGTGTTAAAAATATTTTTGTCCGTGGAAAATGTCAGTTCAGCAGCTCCGCCAACGTTTGGAACCTCGTCGTCTTTTTTTTTTTTTTTTTTTTGTGTGTGTGCAGGAGGCGTCCTGACTCCTGGGTGATCACGTTCCTGTGGTAGAGCTGTTTCATTCTGCAGACCCAAACCGGCTGAAATGAGGCAGAAAGTTTGCGCTGCCGCTTTCCCAGCCGGACCAAGTTAGGCGGAGCAGGTGCTCGGTTCCCAACGCGCCTTCCCCGGGCGGCTCCGGGGTAGCGGGGCTGTGCGGGGATGCTGCCCGGCACCAGCCCCAGCGTGGCACTGCGCCTTCTCCTCCCACCGCTGCGCAGAGCTCCAGCACGGGCACGGGCTCCACCGCTTATTCTGTGAAAGCACCTGGTTTATTTATTCCACGTATTTATTTATTCTTTATCCTCTCCTCACCGCAGCC
>NW_010398345.1:0-3331 GCF_000710305.1 Buceros rhinoceros silvestris
GCGAGCCCCGAGCCCAGAGACGTGGTGGCAAACCCACGGCCACAGCTGGAAGGGGGCTGTGTTGTGTCCCAGCCCCAGAAGCTGAACCCCTGTCAGGGTGACACTTGTTACCCCTCATCCTGTCAGGACAGTCCCCGATAAAGAGCCCTCCCCAGCTTTCCTGTGGCCGCCTTGACGCGCTGGAAGGCTGCAGTGAGGTCTTCTCCAGGCTGAGCAACCCCGAGTCCCTCAGCCTGTCCTCACAGGGGAGGTGCTCCAGCCCCCGGGTCATCTTCGTGACCCTCCTCGTGGCTCATACACAGTTTTTCATCCAGTACCCCTAGGTCCTTCTCCACAGAGCTCCTCTCTTTTCACCCGCCCAGCCTATATTTGCACTTGGGATTGCCCAGACCCGGGGGCAGGACTTGTGCACTTGGCCTTGTTGAATTTTGGGAGGTTTGAACGAGTCCACTGCTCAAGCCTCCAGGTCCCTCTGGATGTCATCCCTTCCCTCCAGTGTTGTTGACTGCACCACACAGCTTGGCAAACAGCTTGGCAAGTCATTGGCAAACTTGGTGAGGGTGTGGTTATCCCACTGTCCGTGATGCCAACAACGATTTTAAACAGCGCCGGTCCCAACATCGAACCCCAAGAAATGCCACTCAGCACTGGTCTCCCCTTGGACATCGAGCTGTTGACCACAACTGTTTGAGCGTGATCATCCAGCCAATTCCACTGAGTGGTCCATTGATCAAGTCCATGTCTTTCCAATTTAGAGACAAGGGTGTTGTATGGGACAGCGTCAAATGCTTTGCAAAAGTCCAGGTGCACAAGTCCTGCCTGTGTGTTGCTGCCAGACCCTGTCTTCCCTCCCTGTCTCTGGGCCGCACATCCCAGCCATCAGCATGGAGATCCCAGCCTTGCTCCTTTCCTCCAGGAACCCTTTAAATCTTCCAAACCTCTTCCAAATCTCCCCCCCCCAGCACACCCTTGTGCTCTTTTCCCAATCCACAGCTGCTGTCTGTCCCAAGGAAGGCTGGTGAACACTGACTCGTGTATGACACAGCCCTCTCCTGAAGGTGACATCCTGCTTCCTCCGCTGTTTATCTTGATGCAGCAATCTCCGTGATTGTGCTTCCTACGTGCAGTGGGTGACACAGCCGAGAAAGGTCCCGGGCGCTTTGAATGGAAACAGTGTGAAGGCGCAGCTGGTACTGGCATGGAGCATGTTGCTGCTGGGGACAAGGGGCCGGAGGGGGCCATCACATGCAGAAGGTCTAAGGGGGGACCTGGGGCTGGGGCTCTGCAGGCAGGCTCTGCACCTCCTCTGCCTGGAGGTGCCCCTCAGGTGCAGGAATGTGAGAGGTTGCACCAGGAGGCAGGAGATGCCTCTGCCAAGGTTTCTCTTGGGATGCACAGATGCATCCCAAGTGGCTCAGGTCCTGCCCAACCTGCTCCAACATGGGTGGGCTGCCGAGACCCTGAGCAGCTGCAGCAGCTCCTGATTTCCACCAGTTCTGGCAGCACTGCTCACTAGAGATGATCCATCCGAGCCCTTAGTACCACTGGTCTGGGCATCAGCTCTGCCCGCTAGCAGGAGCAGCACCCTGCTGCCATGATGGAGGTGGCGGTGGCCACATGCCACACCCGTGTAGTATCTTTCCACCACAGCTACCATTGCCCTGCCCGGGCCTTGCAGATTTCGATTCGCTAAAGGAACAGTTTCTGTCTCCGCTCCATCCTTCTGCTTACTCGCAGCTTACTCACCCCGCTCCCCAGACTGCTGCCTTTCCTTTCACAGGGTCAGGCTTGCTCATGCAAATCATTTGCAGGGGCCTTCCTAATTTCTGAGAAGTAGCTGAAAGACCTCAGGCGCTATAGTTATTTGCAAACACTGTTAACTGTTTCCTCTCCTTGCCCCAGTCACATCACCTCCTGCCTGGGTCAGGTTCACCACCGTGGATTCCGTTAAACCAGTGCAGGAGGGATCTTTGGGAACCTGTGGGTTTCTCTTCCTCAGCATCTTTTTGTGGCAATGTGTGCTCCTCAGCTCATTTGGAAAGCTTTGCTTTCTCTGGCCTTCAAGGACCTCCAGCTCTGGGCTTCAGCTGGTTCCATCCAAAGTGTTTGGTCATTGCTTTCTTGTACTTCTTCCAAATTTTCAGTGCTCTTTAAATATCCCAGATGCTTGTAAGATGTTTTGGGACTGACTTTTGATCCTTTGAGGTGCCTGCTGAGAGTGATAGCTGTGTGCCCCAACAGTGATGGCTGCAGGAGACCAGCGCCTTCTCCAGGTCCCAGCTGCATTGGTGGAATACTTGACAACACGTTGGGCCAGCTTCTTCTTGGGAAAAAAAGACATCTGTGCTTCAGTGAAGAGGTGTGACGTGCTTGCTGAAGTTCCTCTCTTAGTTCTGAAGTACAAACTGTTTTCTCACTTATTCCTCTTTCTCCTTCCTTTTTAGCCCCTTTCCTCTTTCAGGGGCCAAATAGAAGAGGACTGCCCCAGGAAATTTGCCATATTCCATCTCAGAGAAAGAGAATAGATACTTTTTTTTAAGCATCAAAGGACCTTTTCCAGTCCCCCTCAGCTAACCCCAAGAAAAGCTATCAACCCCACCGGGCTGGAGGGGCTTTACCACCATGAGTGAGACCTGCAGCACGGCTGGAGCTCGGCTGTTTTCCTTGGTGCTGGAGAAGCTGGTGCAAGAGCCAACAGGGGCCGTGTTGGTCTGGCAGGGTGCAGCTAGGGTGCAAAGGTTGCCCAAAGCCTGGGGGCTGCTACAGGGCCAAGTTTGGTCTCCTCCGTGATGCTGGGCTGGGGCGCAGCACTGCTGCTCACCCCACTTTCCCCTGCAGTGGCTTCCGAGCAGCAAGATTGATCTTTTATATTTTTTTCATCCTTTTAATTTCTTTTTCTCCCTCAAGCAGTGGAGCAAGCTTTCCATCAGCGTGCTGATGACAAGCTCCTGGCTCGCCCTCCCCTGTGGTTTCTGCTGTGTGCTCTGCAGCTCTACAAGCTCCCTGGCACTTCCTGGTAACACACAGCCTCATCCTGTACCCCAGGCATCCAGGAAAGGCTCTGGTGACAGTGCTGGTCATCAGCCTGCGGGGGAGGAGTTGGGCAGTGCTGGGACACAGGTTTTGGAAGGAACCTGAGCATCTGAAAACGCTGCTGTACAGTCTGCATCTAGCCACCACTGGTTTCTAGTGGATGTGGCAGCCTCCCCACCCCAGGCACCAACTTACACACGATTTTGAGTGTATGTTGGAAAGTTTGAGCAGTTGATGCTATGATTTTAATCAGAGCCTTCTGCTACCATGCGAGGCGGGGAGAATGAGCCAGTTCTTC
>NW_010398345.1:3495-12613 GCF_000710305.1 Buceros rhinoceros silvestris
GTCACATCTTCTGACTCTAGAAACCAAAACATGTTGCGAGTGCCAAACAAGCCTCCCCGCACCAAGCCCAAGTGCCTGGTGTCACCATCTGGGGACACAAAGCCTCAAGGCAGAAAAGCCTACTTGTTGTGTGCTTCCATGTTTTCTGGAATTCAGTTTATTTTAGTTAAGGCTTTTTTAAATGCAGGAAATTGCAAAGGAAGAGCTGATGTCCACCTTGGACCCCACCAGCACCACTGCACATGGTGGCAAGTGCTCCCTTTGCCATGCTGCCAGGCAGTGCCCTCTGGGTGGGTGGTGTGGCAAGATGACAAGGTGGGGACAGCCCCCCAGGCTTGCTCTGCAGCCCAAACAGGGCCAGAAGCTCACATGAAGGAGTGATGCTGCAATGCCAGGAGGAAACTGGAAAAAAGGATCCAGGACAGGCTGGATTGAGGCACTATCAACCCAGGGTGAGCCCTGCCTGCCCCGGCTCAGAATCTCCTCCTTGGCTGCCCCAAATGAGGGCAAATGAGGGTGGGTCCAAATGAGGGTGGGTCCCTCAGCCTGCTCACCTTCCCAGGCCATGTCTGAAAGTGAGAGGTGAGCAAGCCCCAGCCCCGCAGCTTGTTTCTGAAACCCGGGAAATAATGAAATCATACCGAGAATCACATCCTTCATCCTGATTATTAATTTTCCCCTGACACTTCCCAAAATTGCGGGGCACTGAGGTTGCGTTCGAGAGAGCGGAGGAGCCAGCCACCGCGTGCTTTCACCGCTGTTATTTCCTATGTGAGTATTAGTCAGCAAGATGAGCGGGGAACATCACCAGTGGAGAAATTAAAGAAATACGCTGCAAAGGTCACCCCAATAACAGCACCCTTTGCTCTGGGCACCTGCCCCTGCTCTCTGCAAATCTGTCTGTGGAGAAATACACTTAAGGAGGCAAAAATTCCTCTCCTCCTTCTCCTTCTTTTCCTTCTCCTTCTCCTTCTCCTCCTCCTTCTCCTCCTCCTTCTCCTTCTTCTTTCTCCTTCTCCTTCCCCTCTTCCTTCTCCTCCTCCCCCTCCTTCTTCTTTCTCCTTCTCCTTCCCCTCCTCCTCCTACCTCTCCCATGCCTTCCCAGTAGGACCAGCTTGCCAATAGGTGCCTCATGGATGCTTAGACCCTGCCTGGCTGCCCAGTGCCGCATGTCCTCCCAACATCCTGCTGCCATGGGCACCTGCTGGAAGCACCTGTGGGTGCCTGGGAAGCCACAACAGCCCTTTTACTCATGAGCCAGGCTTGGAGCAGAGGACGTGTCTCTGTGGTCCCTGCCTGCTCCATCCTTGCGTGGTTTCCCCCAAAAGGGTGAGGGTTTAGTGGTGCCTGATCTCTCTGCTCAGCAGCTGGAGGCCCCTGTGGGAGCGCGCTGGGAGCATGTGGGGTGGGGAAGGGGCCAGTCCTGGTTCAGCTGATCTCTGCCTGTGGGGAGGAAGCTGGGGGTCGAGCTAGCCCGGGTTTCCCTCCGGGGCAGAGATGGGCACGTTTCATTTCCAACCCAGCCCTTGCTGTGCGCACCAGAGAACAAGCCTCCACTGTGGAAAGGAAGTTCTGAGAGAGTCGGGGGTGGCAGAGTTACAGCACGACACGTCATGGCACGCTCGTCCGGGTGAGGAACCGACCGGCTCTCCATGGCTCTGTGTACCTCGAAGACGATGTGGCCCGGCATGGAGGTGGTGCTGACCGGCCTCTGCGCCGTCCTGCTCTGCTGTGGCCCTGTGTTGGCCGGCTGCCGCCAGGGTAGGTACCGGAGCGTGACGTGCTCGCTGGCACAGTGTTGTTTGCAGCTGGTGGAAAACATTTGAGGGCTGGGAGCTTTGTAGTTAAAAATAGCTCTGGCATCAAGAAAGCAGAAAGCCCAAAGCTTTCAGGTACGTGCCACTGAAGCAGGGGAAGTGGGGATGCTTGGGGTAGAAATAGGGGTAAATGGTGGAGAAGGGGACAGGTCCCCAGCCCGTGGTGCCCGTATCGGAGCCTTGTTGTGGGGACACTGGCTGCAGTCGGGGTTTGCTGTTGAGCTTCGGGGTTTGCCAGCACCAAACTGGGGGTCTGAGGTTTTCTGGTTGTCTCTCACAGCTTTGGGCTGTGTTCTTGCACTGTGCTTCTTGGTTTGGATTTGACCCTGAGGGATCCAGGGACCTGCGTGTGGTTTTGTCCAGGGTGAAATCTGGGGGAAAAGGGAAGGTGGAGGGGAAGGGCTGAATCTGGGAAGAGCGAGTGACAGCCTTAATGAAGCTTTGTTCCCCCTCTTCCTCCCAACCTGGCTTGTTCTTTGGTGGCTTCAGGTGTTTTCTGCCTTGAGAGTGGGGGTAGGGCTGGGCATCCTATGGAGCAGGTGGAGCAGATATTCTGATGATGGGAAGAGGCAGGGAAACAAGTAAATCCAACTTCTGCTTTCAGAAGTCCTTCAAGCATTTCATTCATTGCTGGCAGCAGCATTGGGTAGGAAGCAAAGTCCCGAGCCTGCTGAATATTTTCTGTTCAACACAAGAAACCCAGAATACTGCAAAAATTATGTCTCTCTGTGCAGGCACTGCCACAGCCAGTGCTGCCCATGGAATCTGGGGCACTTTTTTTCCTCCCTCCTCCTGTTTGGTCTCATCTCTTGTTTCTCAGCCCAGTTTTCCACCTAATCCTATGTCTATTCAAGGAATTGTTCTGGTTCCTTTTCTGGTGGGTGATGCTGAGGTCACGGTGCCTACGGTCTCAGGCCAGTGCTGGAGGGATGCAGTGAGCTTTCTAACTCTGGCTGCAAGCCCTGGGCTGCTGTTGGTGGTTATTTCTGAAAAGGAAAGATAATTTCTTAATGGCAGGGACTTTCCAAAGCATTGGTGATTTGAATCGGTTGGTCATAGAATCATAGAACCGTAGAATGTTCTGGGTTGGAACGGACCTTTAGAGATCATCTAGACCAACCCCCCTGCAGTGAGCAGGAACATCATCAACTAGATCAGGTCCAACTAGATCCCCGTTCAACCTGACGTTGAATGTTTCCAGGGATAGGACATCTACCACCTCTCTGGGCAACTTGTGCCAGTGTTTCACCACCCTCAGTGTAAAAAAATTTCTTCCCATGTGAAAAATGCGGCTTCCTTCTTTTTCCTTCCTTTCTTTTGCTCCAAACAGAAGGTAATGCAGCAGCTGCCTCGTCCAGCAGCTGCTGGATGGGGCTGGCTGAGCAGCAAGTTGTGAGCCTGGCCCTTGTTCACAGCATCCCGGCTGCCCAGGGGGGATGAACCCACTGGGATCACAGGCAGGGAAATGTGGTGAAGCAGCAGGGCTGGTGCTAAGGGCCGGGGGGCTGCGGCTCTGGCTGACTGCCCTGTGTGCTGGGAGCAGCCTGGCAAGCCCGGCCAGGGTACCCTAGGGTGGGTGTCCTGCGGACATGCAAGGAGCGAACAAGCAGCTAGAAAGGACAAA
The DNA here is from genome assembly GCF_000710305.1 of Buceros rhinoceros silvestris. Taxonomy (NCBI): domain Eukaryota; kingdom Metazoa; phylum Chordata; class Aves; order Bucerotiformes; family Bucerotidae; genus Buceros; species Buceros rhinoceros. The sequence goes on from NW_010398345.1 coordinate 6,937, forward strand.
ATTCCCCGTTACCTGTTCAGGGTAGCGCTTTGTTTGCTTTCCAAGGACAGGAATTATATCAGTGATACGAGGAGGTTTACCTGGATAGTGATATGAAACAAAGGAGGAAAATAGCCTTAATATTTCTTGTAGGCAGGAGTCTTGCCTTTCTCTGTATTTTATAGGCATGTGAGTCAGTCAAATAATAAAACATGACAATGAGTAGTGCAGAAAAACCTAGTTGATTGTCTGAACTCTTAAAGAAAGATATGAAATGCCCATCCTTCATATGATGTCTACAAAATGGCTAAACAGCCATTAAACAACAGATCACAGAGGAAACAATCATATATCAGCCACAGGATAAACAGGCACACGACCTCTATCCCATCTCTTAACTTCTGTTCAAAGACATAAAATACGTTTTTTGCATAACATCTGGGTGTATTGAGACACACAGAATCACAGAATCATTTTGGTTGGAAGAGACCTTTAAGATCATCAAGTCCAACCATTAACCACAAAACCATGTCCCTCAGCACTACACCTCTGTGTCTTTTAAATACCTCCCCATATGATAACTCCACCACCTCCCTGGGCAGCTTATCCAGGGCTTTATAACCCTTTCTGCAAAGAAATTTTTCCTAATATCTAGCCTAAACCTCCTCCGGCACAACTTGAGGCCATTTCCTCTCACCCTCCACTTGTTACTTGGGAGAAGAGAATGACCCCCCACCTCACTGCAACCTCCTTTCAGGTAGTTCTAGAGAGTGAGAAGGTCTCCCCTGAGCATCCTTTTCTCCAAGCTGAACAACCCCAGTTCCCTCAGCTGCTCCTCACAGGACTCGTGCTCTTGACCCTTCACCAGCTTTGTTGCCCTTCTCTGGACACGCTCCAGCACCTCAATGACCTTCTTGAAGTGAGGGAGCCAAAACTGGACACAGTACTCAAGGCCTGGCTTCACCAGTGCCGAGTAGAGGGGGACAATCACTGCCCTGCTCCTGCTGGCCAGACTATTTCTGATACAAACCAGGATGCTGTTGGGCACACTGCTGGCTCATGTTCAGCTGGCTGTTGACCAATACCCCAAGTCCTTTTCCAATGGACATCTTTTCATCCACTCCTCCCCAAGCCTGTAGCGTTGCAGGGGGTTGTTGTGACCCAGGTGAGGAGGTCCCCGTCAATGCTGTCACATTTGCTAATCTCCAGGCAACTGGGACCTCTCTTTTAGGTAGTCCAGAGCACAGCTTGCTCTGATGAAACCACTTCACAGTAGAGTTATTAGCCCTGAGCATCTTCCTCTGTCTGACATACACACGCTCAAAAGGGAGTAGGCATGGGCTGATGTACCTTCCTGTGATCTGGGGTGATGCTGTGGACTGGCCAAGCATCAAGGTGCCTACGTCACTGACAAATTGCAGAGCTTGTCTGCGGGTGAGCTGGGTGCAGACAATGCCATGGGACTGAGCTCGCAAGTGCTTGCTGGCAGGTTTCTGTAAAACCCCTTAGGGGCCTTCAGAAGCTGAAGGTGAAGTGGCTGAGGAATGTGTGGAGCCTCTGGGTTTGGGGTGTAGGAGCCCATCATCTCTCTGTGGAATGGGGCACTAGCAGAGGCAATAGCAGGCTCTCACCCTCTTTGCATCCCTGGTTCTTGCATGGGGGGGTACGGCAGTCTCTGAGACCTGTGCCTGCTGTAACCATGTCTGTTCCTTGTTCCCTCTCTCCCAGTGACCTTCTTCCCAGCAGTGTTAACTGTCCATGCAGGTGGCTCAGCCACCTTCTTCTGCAATATCTCCATGGAGAATGACTCTGGCTTGGAGTACAGCCTTAACTGGTACAAGGAGATCAACCATGGCCAAGCCCAAAAAATTGCTGAGATCAGCCGTAACAACCCCCAGACAGAGACAGACAAGTACCTGCTCAGCAACCACACACCTGCCTTCAAGATCGAGATCCTCAACCTCCACCAGAATGACTCAGGCTTCTACTACTGCGGACTGATTGCCTTCTTTGAACCCAATAAAGTGATGGAGAGCAACCGGTCCCGCTTGGTGGTCACAGGTCAGTCTGGTGACTGAGCCGATGGGGACAGGTTAATGGTATCATCCTTTGTGCTACATCTCCCAAACACTCTGCAGCCCCAGGGCATAAGGCAGTCAGTACCTTGCTGGGTGAGGACCTGGTGTGGGTCAGGAGAGTGCAGCTCTGCCTTTTCCTCTCTCATTGCATGCAGGGTTGAGGCCCAGGGACATGGACACAGTCTGTCCTCCCCCATCCACACTGTGGCTGGACTTAGTCCTGATGCAGGAGGTCTCCACCCTGCTGGGGCTGTGTCCCCAGTGATACTGTGGGAAGGATTGAGTTCTTACTCATGGATGGAGGCAGGAGACCAGTGTAGGGAGCTGCCTTTACCATTGAAGAGCTCTTTTGGGGCAGGGATTGTGTTTGGGGTGATGACCAGGGCTCAGACCCCTCAAACAGGCAGTGTCGGTATAGATACTGTTCAAAAACCATACCCTGGGAGGGTCTTGTAGCCCCGTGGGAGGCTGAGATCTTGCAATGAGATCTGCCATGCCCTTGCTGGGCAGCATGGGGGCTTTGTGGGGCTGAAGGTAGCCTTTTATAAAAAGGAAAAACACTGCAAAATTCACCGTCTTTCACAAAATCTCTTCCCAACATGAGCTGGTGCTGTGCTGGCCCCAGGACACGGACGTGATGGGGAGGCTTGGGGAAGTTGTGCCCTCGATGAGGCTCATCTGGGCGTGGGATGATGCCACAGGACTGCCTGCAGGTGCAGAGCAGTGCCCTGACCCCCTGTACCGCAGGGTCTCAGCAATGTGGGATCGTCCTCACCACCTGCAATGGGAAGGAACAGGTCACGGCCAAAACATCCCCCGTGTCAGACCAAATTCACACCCCCTGAAGGGATGATGGAGCTGTGGCCTTGGACTGAGCCCTTCCCGGGGATAGCACCCGTGTTCCTTTGTTGCCTTTCACGAGGACTATAGAGGCTATTTTACATTCCTGACCTGCTGTTTTGTTCCTCCTTTTTTGGATAGCTATTACAGCAGCCCCTGAGAAGACAAATGCCACTGATGAGCCTGAGGTAGAGGAAGGCAACACCCCAGACCACATCAAGGCCACATTCTTGGGCATCCTGCTGCTGGTGGGGGCTGTTGTGCTGCTGGTCTTCGGCTATGTCACCGTCACGTACAGGAGAGGAGGTATGATCTCCCACAGGGGCTGTGCTGTGCCAAGTGGCTGGGGTCTGCGAAGGGACATGATGGCTGATGTTCATCCATCAAACCCAGCTGGGACCTGGGGACAGCCAGATGCTTGCAGCTCCCTGGGGTACACAGGCTGGTTCAACATGCTAAACTCAGCTGTGGCATGTCCCCATAGGACAGGTATGTCCATGCCTAGGGAGAAGGGTGCTTTGGGCCCTGCTCACCCTTCACAGAGGAGCCACATGCTCTGGCTCTGTACCGCTTGTTAATGTGGTGCCTTAATGCTGCATTAGTTGCTCCCATGCACCTTCTCTGCGCAGATTTGAGGCACCTCATCATCTCCTCAACACAGCACCGGGCATCACCTTAGCTACACTGTGAGCACATGGGAAATTGTTCTAGAAGTGACCCGCTAATCAAACTAAACCCTAGACTGTGAGCTGTTACCTCACTTGGCCTTGTAATGCTCAGGTTGTTTAGACTCTGAGTGGAGAAGGAGGAAGCCTTGTTGCAATGGTTGCAGTGTCCAGCTCTCTCCTAGAATGCGGGGGCTGAATCAGCTCCAGATGCTCATGCTGTCTTGGCACACAGGCATCTTCTAAACAAACCTGTTCCTTTGCAGATGTGCAGAAACCACCAAGTGAAAACACGGCAGCGGTGAGTTTTCTATCTCTGACGCCCTGCTGTGCTGCAGGGGAGCATCGTGGCATCGCGTGCGGAGCGTGCAGGGCCTCAATTTATCAGCCTTTCATGAGCTTCTCGCTTCTTCTGTCTTTGATGCTGCTTGGCCTTTTCTGCACAGTTGCAACTGCTTTTCTGCACCTGCAGCACAGCCCCATCACAAAATCAAAAAAGCTGCCTGAGATGAGATGGGACATCTCTAGTCCAGCCCTTGCTCAAAGGGGGATTATCTTTGATGGCAGATTGTGGTGCTGTAGAAAACAAGAGGAAATGTAATGTGTGTGTGTGTCCCCAACATATTAAGCTCAAATTTTTTTGCTGCAGTTAATACCTGTTTCCTCTCTTCCTTTTGATGGGCACCATGGGAAGGAGTCCAGCTCCATCTTCTCCCCAACCCCAATAGGTAGCTGAAGGCAGCGAGTAGGTCCACCTTTGCTCTTCCCTTTCGAGGCTGAGCAAACAGCTCTGGGCTCTCCCTGTGCACCCTGTGCCAGTGCAGAGACCAATGGAGAGGTGGGAAAAGGGTTCCTAACACAACTCTGCCTTCCATGGCTGGGCAGGCAGGGAACCCAACCTACCTGCAGAGGCAGAGAGCCACCTGTGGCTTTGGAAGTGACCCCAAGGCTCGTGCTCTGGTTTCTCTGGGCAAGTGCTATCCCAGGTGGATGTGTCTTTCTGCTTTGTATCTCTCTCACTCTCCTGGGATGCTTCGGAGATGGCTTTGGCACTTGCTGTAAAGAGGGGGCTTGTGCTGGGGATGGTGGATGCCTCCAGATGATGAATTGCTCTGATGGTGTTTCTTTGCAGAAGGAAGAGGAGCCCCCAGTGGTGTCTGTGTCTACTGTGGACTATGGCGTGCTGGAGTTTCAGAGGGACCAGCACCCCCACATTGCCCTTGAGAGCCGACTGGTCGACCAGACTGAGTATGCCACCATTGTCTTCCCAGAGGAGAAACCCATCACGCCGGAGCGGGGGAAGAAACGCCAGGACGAGAGGACTCAGCAGCTGTAGCTGCAGCCTTGCTGAGGGCCAGGGTCCCTCCTCACCAGCAGGTGCAGTCAGGGACAGGCTGCCCTGGCCTTTTGCTCCTACCGCAGTGTGCAGCTGGGAAAAATCCAGCGTGCCAGGACTGGAGTGACAGAGGTGCTGCTGCTGGCGTTGATATCGGACAGTCCTGACCACGGTGGGACCGTGGCCATGGGATGGATACCAAGGGATGAGGAAGGTCCCTGTTGGACTCCATGTGTCACCTCTTCGCTCAGGGCAGAGAGGATGGGCTGGAGCAGAGCAGCAATGCCAACAGGCATCGGTCCCAAAGGCAACAGTTTTGCCTCAGTTTTCTACCTCCACCCGGGGCTCTCTGGAGTGGCCATGCTGCTTCCCTTGCCCAGGTCTGACCCGGCTAGCAAAGCATGACTGTGTGAGGAAACCCCAGAGGCCAGAGCTGGAGCGGATCCTGAGAGATGCTGCTTGCAGGAGCCTGGGGCTGAGGGCTTCTCTTTGCTGGAGATAGAGACTGTGTACCACTATTTAAAGAAACCCCCGGGAACTGGGCGTTGGGTTTTCCTCCTGTCTCCAGGCACTTTTCTCCTCTGCAAGAAGGGCAATCTTCCCCCGTGTCCCTCCGTCATCAGATGGGAGACAGATCTAGCCCCGGGGGTAAATACAGGGTTTCATGTCCGGGGAGTCTGTTGACTCGCGGCAAGTGTGTGGGCAGGCAAATAACAGCTCTTGGCAGAGCGCAGGCGAGAGCCGGGAGGCGGCAGTGGCTGTTGTGGGTTCCTGGGCTC
>NW_010398345.1:12746-36025 GCF_000710305.1 Buceros rhinoceros silvestris
AAGCTGCTGTGCCTCAACTCTGCGCTTAATAATTTAGAGAAGCTGCCGGTCGTTTTCCTCTTGCCGCTGTCTGAGCTGGTCACCCAGGTGCAGCTGCAAACCAAACCCCCGCTTACCAGGCTCATCCTGGGGCACTTGCCCAGCCCACTGGCGATGACTGTCCCTGCCGTGCCACAGGTGTGGCTGCTGTCAGCTGGGGCAAAGCTCCCAGCATGGTGCTCAGTGCAAATCTCTGGATCCAAACTTCCATTTTTCCTCTTGGAAGTGATGCCAGGGCCAATGCTGCCTGCCCAAAACCAGAAAGAAAAGAAGTGACAGCTGCTTGAGAAGGGAGAAACCCTGCTAAGGAGTGGCTTTGGAGGCAGCAGAGACCTGCTGGGAGACCCAGCATGAACAGTCACTTGCATCTCACACTTTGGTGGCACTGTCAGCATGTCTCTTTTTTCCTTACCCCCAGCAAAACCAACACAACCTTGCAGGAGCCAGCCTGGGCACTGGGAAGGGGTGAGGCATGGCGAGCACTGCAGTTTGTCCCCTGCAGGGGCTGGAAAGTCCCTGAGAAGCCTTCAGAGGGGACCACATGGGATGGACATCCATCTGAGATAGCTTTCACCCTTCCTCAGGGCAGGACAGGATGTGGTGGCCCTCCTCAATCCCTGGTGCCAGTGAGGGCTCTCAGTAGCCACTGTGGCAGCGATGTAACTCCCACAACATTCACTCACGCCAGTGCACCTCTCGGCCCGGCGGGGCTTTTTGCAAGCAGCAGGTCTGCTTCTTGCCCTGGCAGAGACCTGCTGCAGCCAGCCAGGCCCAGCTCTCTCAGAAAGCCCACACAGGAGGCAGCTGCAGTGGGTGAGAAGCGGCAGCTCAGTTAGCAGTTTTGCTTTTGGCTTCCCCGTCAATGCGCCAGCGTTGAGAGGGTGGACCCTACTTCATATTTTCCATCCTGCCTCTCGGGCAGCAGGGTTGCCAGGTCTTCAGCCCTTCATGCATCCTCCAGCTTGCAGCCGCGGCTCATCCAGGAGCAGGCAGAGCTGGGTCCGTTCTCCCCCTTGGTGCATGGTGGTCTGCAGCTCTCTGGAGGCCCTCAAGCCGTCTGGTGGGGTGGGAGGTGTAGTTAAAACATCTCCCACTGCCATTGGAATGGGAGACCATCCAGCCTGTGGCAGTGCCTGCACATCTCTGACCTTCCAACAGCCTGGCTGCAATCCTGCCCCTTGCAGGGTCGCAAGGCTGGGGCCTGGGGATGCGTGGGATGAGTGGTGGGGATGCTCTGGGCTGCCAGACAACATCTCCTGTCTCTCTTTGGAGGACAGAGTGCCTAGCACTGGCAGAGATCTGAGCTCTGCTCCCCTGCACTGGGCACGACACTGGCTGTGACAGCCAGAGCAGGGCCAAGGCTGGGATGAGCAACATGCAGGGTGCAGCTTTCAAGTCCCCCACTGAGCATTCCCAAACCAAGCAGTGCCCCGAGACGGGTGTCAGACCCATGCCTCATCATGTGCAGGAGCTGCTCTTGTCTTTTCGTGCAAGCCACGAGAGCAGCCACCCACAGTTCTGGCTCTCCCTCCAGCATAGTGAGAGTAGTTCAGTGTTCCTGGAGCCGCTGTGCGGGATCTGGAGGAAGCAGTTTTACCTCCCATCCTGAGGAGTCCCCAGTTCTGGCTTTCCCACATCCCTCCTTCCCACCATCCCACATCCCTCCTTCCCCTGCCCCTCACTCTGTATCACATCCTTCTTGCGTTGCCTGCCACTGCACCAACACCAGCTGGCTGCCTGCCAGCAGGTTTATGCCCCTTTTCTCCACTCCAGATTAAGCAGGGACCCAAGTGAGCACATTTCCATCTACAATGCTAAGGTTTATCTCAGGTTTTTGGAGGGGGGTGGTAGGAAGGGCACTGAGCAGACACCGTCAAGTCCTTTGGCTTTCCTTGACTACACCGAGAAGAGGCTGGACTATGATGGGCCTGGTATGGTTTTAGGGTACATCAATTCTACCACAGCTGCTTTGCTGGCTCTGGAGGTGTGTGGGTGGCATGGTTTCAGTGGTCTTTGGTTTAGGCTGCGGAGAAGAGGTTTTCTGCAGAGCAGTTAGGCAGACCCTACCACCTGCCTCTGGTGTTTGACCTTGCTCCCTGCAGTGTTGCAGCCGCTGGGGATAATCCCTGTGCCTCAGAGCCACTGGCCACTGACAGAATACGAGCAGGGCCCCAGCCTGCTCAGCAGCATCCCATTTTGGGAGAACTGAGGCTTACAGCAGTGCAAACAGGAGAAGAACAAGTCTCTGTGAAACTAAATAGCACCTTGACCTGACCCTTCTGTGCTCTCAAGATGTGTCATCACTGGAGATGATTCCTGACAGACCAGAGAGGACAGAGCACAGGTTTGGGTCTGCCCACCTCGTTACTGGCATTATGATGAGAGTGATGGAGGATGCTCCTGACAGCTCCTTCCCCGTGCTTTGCTCACAAGTGCACAGCAGCCAAGTCAGCAGGAGTTCCATGTTTTTTCCCTGTACCACCATAGAGCAAGCATCGCCAGGCTGGCCATGCACACTCATGCGCAAGCACACACAAATGCTTATGAACACACAAGCGCTCGTGAACACACAAACGTGCTCGCAATTCCCCATGAAAATTTGTGTGCACACCCCCAGATTTGCAGAGCTACATTGTGCCAAACACACGCACAGCCCAGCACACGCACAGCCCCCCAGACACCCCAATTCTGTGTGCTGCAGCTCCTCCCATGCCAGGACCCCGGTGCAACCGAGGGGGTGGCTGTGGGTGCAGGAGCTGCTGTGTTTCCTGCACACTCTGGTCTGGCAGTTAGAGCAACCACTTCCGACCGCGGACACCCGGTGCTTCCCTGACGAGTGTCTGCCACTGCTGTCAGTGCCAAAATGCTTTGTCAGCTCTCTGGGGCTTCATGCCTGCTGGGACCTCTGGAGGGCAGAGCTTCCCCCTGGTCCCACACTGGGGTCTTGCTGATGGGGGATGGCCAGACCCCTCTAGGAGACCTCCGAGAGCTGAGACTGATCCCTGCCAGCATCTGCAGGATGCTGGATGTGTGATTTCAGCATGCCCGAACAATACCTAAGGAGCAAATCCCCCTATAGAGATGCTGGAGAGCCGGCCTGGCTCCTTACACACCCCAGCTTTGACTAAAGGTGGTTGGGAACAACATGTGAGCAAGAATCCCTTAAAGAAACCTGAGTCCCAAACCTGGGTCTCGAGAAAACTGGGCAGGCAGATGAAGATGGAGAGGAAGTCCTCCCCGGTTGCTTACAGCAGCATCTTCAAGGAGAGCCGTGGCATGAGGCAACAAAGTATTATTCCTGCAATAGGGATGTTGCAGATGTTGGGGGCAGAAGGGGTGGTCAGGAAGGGTAACACTAAGGTCACTTACAAATGAGCACTGTCCTGGTCACTGGGAGGTCTCAGAGCTGTGTTTTGGTTTGGGAGAGGTTAGGCTGGAGGTGCTGCAGCACACTGTTTCTCCTCTGGGTTAATGGGGTGAGCTGTGGGTGGGACTGGTCTGTTGGGCACTACACTGCGGGAGCATTGCCATGGCCTTAACTTGCCAGGAAAGCAGCTGTTGGTTCTGGAAGAGACAGGCTGGAGCGAGCTGCTTGGTGCTGTGGTTGATAGTGGGAGGGTTGGGCTGCTGGTCATGTTGCCTGGACCACTAACCATAGCCAGCTTGCACAGTCCTGATGTGTCCTGAGGCCCACAGAATCTCCTCTGTCCCATTCCACCAAGAGTCTCACCCTGCCTCTTACTGAGCCTGCTGTAGTCTTGCAGAACATCTGCATTTCCTCCCCCCACCCTCATGTAGCTTTCTCTAGTTTTGCTTTGAGTTGGCTCCAGGGTTTCTCCTTCTCTCTCTTCCTCCCTTTGGTGGGATGCGATGCTTGACAAGGATGCAGGCAGGCCAGATCATGGTATGCGGGTGCTTAGAGGGCCAGGCAGGAGCCCTGGCCTGCCTGGTCCACCGCCCCCAACACCAAATCCATCACCCACGGCGCTGGGGCAGAGCGGGTTCCTCCTTGTTGGAGAAGGCTGAACTATCTCCTCTTATTGGATGGAGGAACCATCACAAGGCCAACCCGATGAACAGGGAGCCCAGACCCATGTGGGTGGTACCTTCCCCATTAAATCTCTTCCCATTGCTCAGCATTCATCCAGGGAGATGGGGCCATGTCCACTTTCTGCAGCCCGGACTAAGTATATCCGCATTTCCAGAGGATCTGATCCCCCTTGCCTGAAATCTACCTTGGGACAGGTGGACTCCTCTGCTCCAAGGGCTCCACTATGAAGACAGTCCAGCCTAGAAGGGAACCTAGAGCCATTGCTTGTCCCCAGAGGCAGTGAGTTTTGCTGTGACAGAGTGACAACCATTCATCGCCAACAACGACAAGGTCAGAGGGAGACAGGGGTGCAGAGGGCTGGCGTGGAGCTGTGTGCCAGGAGGATATGGATGCCCAATTCACCATCTGCTTCAACGAAGGGGAAAAAAGAGGATCCAGGAAACTCTGGATGAGTCAGCTTACCTCCCTACCGAAAGCCGCTGGAACAAATTAGTAAGGCCCCCAAGTGGTAAACAATTGGTGCTGGGGCTGGGAACACAGATTTAGCAGGAACACGTTGTGTCAAACCAACTCATTTTCTCTTCATTAGGGCGATAGGCCGGGTACTGCTGGGAAAGTGGGAGTGATGCTATCTTTGTGCTGCCTTATGTGACATTCTCATAAGCAGTATTAGGGAAATGGGAAATTCTGCCACTGTGGGTGGATGGCTACCCTAGAAGCTGCATCCAGGAGCAGTCATCAATAGCTTGTGACAGCAGACACACCGAACAGGGGTTTTCTGGGGAAGCATGGCTCAAATGAAGGCAATATGCTACTGAGAAAGTGTGTAGGGGCTGTCTGGGAGGAGGGTTACAAACCAAATTCGCTTTGATGACCTGGAAAAAAGAGCAAAAATGCCTTGAAAGAATGACTGATGGAAAATAATTGGGCATGTTTAGTGAAGGAAAAGGTGAGGGAAATACTCAGAGAGGGGAAAAAAAGCCCCAATATGAAGCAAGCAGTGAAAGTCACAGAAGTGTTTAGGATTATGCTCTGTTGCTCAGATGTCAGTCCACCTGCCTTGCAAGCCTTGCCATGCCCGTGGACACAACATCTCGCTGCTGAGGAGATGTCCTGCCTGGGGACCGCGGCTGACTGTCACTTTCTGCCCCTCCTGGGGACTGCTGGCAGGATGGAGACACCTGGGTGTGCGGTGACCCCAAAGGGAAGGGATAGATGTCCCAGCAGGGATGGAGCACACAGGGACCACGCAGGGTCCTCATGGGCAAGGGGGCACTTTTCTCTGGGTTGGAGGGATGTGGGACAGGGAGGCTGACACACAGCGAAAGGTGGAGAGGAGGAGAAAGAACTTTGGGAAACCTTTCTCCTCTCGCCTGGGCAGCTCACCTGGGGGTGGGAGCTGAAGTCAAAAATAATTTCAGACTGTGTGAACACAGCAGGGAAATTACCGCCCGGGCTGCACCTTGTGCTTTTCTTCTTGTATCCCACGGAGGAGCCACAACATGGTGGGATGGAGAATGTTGGCAGGGACTGTCCCCATCAGGGGCTGGCCAGCCCAGCGGGGTCATGCTTGGGTCAGGACAGGGCTTGGTCCCGGTCCCTACGAGGCCAGGATGTATACGACTTGCAGGAGCAGGGTTTATTTCCAGGCGTGTGCTGGTAAGCGACAAGGTGCTCGGGCAGCACCAGGAGGTATGTGTGAAGTGGAACAGGACGTCAGCGCAGTTTCAGCTCTGTGGGTGGTTCGGGGAAAGTCCCTTTAGTAAAAGCAAGTCAAGGGCTTTAATAGAGGGACCAGCACTGGGCTCCTTCTTAGAGATGACTGCGAGGGCTCGGCACTTCGTGAGTTGTGATTTGAGTTGTGTTGCCATGACGTAACGGGGGGCTGGTTTCCATCACAGCTGCGTTCTGGAGGCAGGGGCCCGTCCCTGTTCCAAGGATGGCACTGAACACGCGTTGAGCAATGTACCTGAGGGGCAGCGTTTTGCCTCATGAGCCGAGCAGCACGGGGAGCGGTGCCTGCCCTGTGGGAATCATCCCTCCACCCCGTGGCAACAGCCTCGGGGAGGAAGAGCTGGACTGAAACCACAGATCTGCCACATGAAGTCTTTTACAGTGAACCTGCAGGAATGGGGGCCCCAAGTTTTGGGAAAGGAGGGAAAGGGAGGCCAGAGAGATCTACTGTTCCCTCTCTTCCTCCCCATGCACCAGACCAGAGCCAGGGCTGTCTCCTGCTCCCCACCTGCAAACACCAGAAATGCTTGTGGGACAACCTCTCCTTCACCCTTCCACTTGTAGGTCACAGTCCTAGCCAAGTGAGACCCTGTGTCCCTATGGCAGAGCAGGGGGCGACTCAGGTCCTATCCACAGCTTAGGCCTTTGCTACCTCTGTGTAACCTTCCTGAAGACCTTGGCTCAGCTCCTCTGCTTCCAGAAAATGTCTTTCTTTCTAGTCCTTCTATGGATTGTAGTATCAAGGCATAACTGAGGGTGGAAGGATCTCAAAGCAGGGAAGAACCTTGAAGCTGATGATGGGCTCTGCCCTGGGACCTTGTCATCTCCTTCTGCTCTTACAGCAGGGCCAGTGCACATTGTGAAGGTGCTGAAGGGGTCTTGGTACAAATGACTTGCTGGCTTTTCCCTTCCAGCAGCAAAGATCAGAGGCTCCCTGTGAGCCTGTGGTTACCGGTGCTTATTTATGCTGCCTGCCTCCCTTTTGGGATCTGGAGGATGAGCCTGATGTGTCTGATGAGCTTCTCGAGAGCTCACAACCACTGTCACTGGCTGCTGGCAGCCATTGTGCCACTCTTGTGAGGCCACAGGTGCCATCACCAGCCATCACCGGGACAGCCAGCCACTGGCACTGCTGCCTGGGGCATCTGGGTTTTTGGGGTGTCAAGTCAGAAGATCTGTCATGGGATTATACTTTATTTGAAACCAATGTGAAGTATTTTAAGCCTGATTCCTAGATACTTCTGCTCTTGTTTTTAAGCAGAGGTCTGTCCTACTTCAGGCTTTTACAGTCTTTGCATTAAACCCTCTCTGCTTCTGGGAGCCTGAGTGCTGCTCTGGGCACTCAACACACCTGCCATAACTTTCCTTGAGAGCTTCATCCTCAGCAGTCACCCAGCATATTTCCTTCAAGACTAGGTGTTTTGGGGCATTTTGTGCCCCCTCTGTGCACAGGACAGTCTCCTCTGAAATCTTCATGGTTTTATTTCCATGGCAAGCTGAGTCTTCTTTATCAAGCTGCAGATCCTCCCCTAACTCAAGACGAGGTATCATCTGGCGTCTTATCTAACCTACTCCACGTCCTGCGTCACTCTCCGTGGGATGTCCATGGAGTCCGGGGGTACCTGCACACCTGGGCAGGGGTGAGCTGGGAGGCAGAGGGCTGCAGGCAGCCTCGGCCCCACTGGGGAGGGCCTCCACCTCCCTGGGTGCTCTCAGGGAGAGGTGAGAGCACACCTCACCTCTTTCAGTTTTATGCGCGGTGCTGTCCTCCCTGACTTTCCACTCTGCGGTTTCATGTCAGGCCTTTTTCTGTTCGAGCTGGCTGAAGGTTGTTAAAAACAGCCCGTGCTCAGTGGCAGCTATCGAGAGAGATAAGACTGTCAGGTAGCTTATCAGCTGCTGAGTCCAGCATTTTCAGTGGGTTTTGTTTCCATTATTCCTATGCTGGGCATGATCTCTGCCAGTTCACCCCAGTTGCTGTGATGCTGATGTGCACAGGCAGCCTGGCAGGGGGTTTTGTTTCCAACCTCTCTGTCTATGGACAGAGCAGCATCACGAGGGCTTGGCTTCAGCAGGGGTCATGGTGTGGGGCTTGGGGAAACCCACCTCGTCCTCGCTGTGGGGTACATTTCACCTGGCCAGGACCTGGTGCAGTGTCAGCAGAGCCTGTTGTCCCAGGGATCGGGATGGGGTGGTGCTGCTTGCGCGGGAGCAAAGGTTTTTCTCCCCAAGCACAAAGATGCTGTGCAAAGAGGAAGAGTTTGGGGAAAAGACAGTTGCATGCATGTATCAGCACTCAGAAGCCTCAAGCTTGACCCACTTGATCACTGTCTCTTCCCCAACTCCAGGTGGGACCATGAGGACCTGGCAGAACATTTTTGCAGAGAAGATTGCAGATATGCACTTAACAGAGTCATGGACATTTCAGAAAGAAGGATGATACCCTGCAGGTCCATGACCTCAAGCCTGGTTGGAAGGAGTTTGTGCAGCACCGTGTTCTTGGGAGGTAGGAGGAAGCTGGCTTGATTCCTGTTGGAGCAGGACCAGGGACCGTGGGCTGCTGTGTAGACCTTTCCCTTTCTCAAAGTTTGCTTGTAGAAAACGGCTTTTGACATGAAGGGGGCAGTTTGGAGGTGGGTGAGGCTGGAAGGCATTTTCCTATTTTTTTTCCAAGTTTGGTGGGTTATTGCCAAACTGGAGAAAAATCATGATGGTCGGAGGGGAGGCAGCTAATGCACAGTGGACTATAATGGACTGCAGCAGCTCCACAGGGCCGAAGGGCAGCTGGTGTTTGGCCAGAGTTTCTCCATGTTGCTGTCAAGATACAAAGAACTCCTTCAGTGAGCAGGGGTAGTTACACCAGACTGGACACAAATCCTCTGGGTTTGTAACCAGAGCGTGAGGAGATGCAGAGCCTCTGTCTGCTGGGTCATGGGGACATGCCACAGCAGTCCCTGCATCTGCACCAGGCTGCGAGGTCCCAGAGCAGAGAGAGGCTGTGGCTCTGCATTGCTGATGAAAGGACCCATTCCAACTATTTTCACACTGGGCAGGACCCTGGGCATTGACCAGTCACTCTGCCCCAGTGGCAGCAAATGGAGGCCTTGGCTGCCAGCCTCCACACAGATTGTGCAAGACAAAGCATGTGAGTTACATACCTTTCAACTCCTCAAGACACGTCCTTACCTGCCCTGCAGCCTCCACCCACACCTTCCTTCTATTTTTCTTCTATTTTTTTTTTTACTTCCCCTGCCCTGGGCTTGATGTTGGCTTTTTGCTGAGCTGTGATGAGCTGGCACAGGCAAAGGGCTCGAGCACTGAATAGACCTGGGACCTGATGCTTCCTGCCCCAAGGAGCCCTGCAGTGGTGCTGAGATGGGCCAGGAAAGGGGACCAGGATGATCCCAGCAGGCATCCTGGCTCCTAAAATCTTTAATGCTGGGGCCAGCCCTGAGCTGTGTTGAACTCCCCAGATGGCATCATGCTGTTAGGGGGAGGACAGTTGGGTGTAAAGCTTGCATGAGTGGAGCTAATTCACCAGCCCTGGCTGCCTTGGTCCCTGCTGATTGCACGGAAAGATACTGGCTTGGCACAGGGAGTCTGTTACAAGCTGGTCTCCGTGCCCTGACAGGTTTCAGTGCTCCCAGTGTCTTCATGAGTGGACTTTGGCCAAAGTGCACATCCTGTTCCACATGTGCCCGCACCAGTGGAAGCCAGGGGAAGAGCTCAGGGTGCAGTGGGGCTGGCATTTACCTCACACTGGTGCACCAAGTCTCCCAACCCCACTAGGATAATCCAGTGGGGACTGTTTTGGGAGGGGAATGGAAGCAGTTCAGCCCCTCCATCTGCAACCAGCCAGGGTGAGGAATAGCCAGGTGAGGAACAGCCCGAGGCTGAGCAGTGGCATCCTGAGTTCCTCCCCAGAGGGCAGGGTGGATTTTGGGAGCCTCCAGCTTCATCTCGAAGGAGGTGGGGGACTGGGCCTGGGACTGGGCCTTATCCCCCTACCAGAGGGTCACCAGAAAGGGAAGGAGATGCAGCATGGTGGATGTTGCACCCAAATTCAGCTGTATGGCTGTAAAAAGTAAGTCTGGGTGGGGAAGTCAGAGAGTGCTCAAATGGTCTGTGCCACGGGCATCCGCTCACTCCACTCCCTGTCCCCTCCAGCATCCCACCACCCAGGACACACGTGCCTATGGGGCAGGTGGGGGGGTGTTGGTGCCTGTAGCTCACTGAGGCAGCACGGATGCAGAGTGATGGTGTGGATGGCCCCATATCTCTGTGTTCCTTGACCTGTGGCAGCCTCCATCCCTCTATGTGGGTTCTCCTCTCTTTCTGCTTTTGGTGCTCCTACTGCATATGTGGAGCTCAGTCCAGGCTATCATCCTGACTCTGCAAATTATTTGATGCTGAGGATGGACATGGTAGAAAAGATTTCATGACTTAATGGAAGAAAGATGGGCTTAAGGAGAGGCAATAACCAAACCCAGCAGTCTGCACAGTGTCAAGCCCTGGCTACGCAGCTTCCGAGGTCTGTCCTGCAGGACCTTTTATGCTGCTTGCATTGCGGGTTTCCTTATTTTGCTGGTGCAACATTCTCCCATACTTTCATACATGCAACCTGCAGGCTGTTGGTTAAAAAAATCAAAATAACAAGAAAACCGGTGTGGATTTCATTTCTTAAGTGCTCTGTCCTGCTTATCCCACCAGCTTTCACCCTTCTCCAGCACCTCCCCTCTTCTGCAACCCCTGCAGCCTTGGCCGTGGAGCCAGCAGGTGGAGCTGCAAGATCTCCAGTAATGCACTGGGAATCACTGGGATCAGTGACCCGCCAGCATTGGGACAGGCCAGCATTCCCCAGATGTGTTATGTCCTCCCCCCATCCCTGTGCCCAGCTGTTTCCCTGTGGTGTGGTCCCCCCAAACCATCTCCTGTTTGGGTATGGTCCTTCTACTGGTCTCTCGCTGTGGTTTTCCAGTCTCAGAGCACTGGAGATTCCCACATGCAGCAAAGTGTGGGGACTTAAACCCCTTCTGGTTCCCAACTCTGCCTGGGGGACAGTGCTGCCACAGCAGCAGGGCTGCAGGGGCTTCTCCAGGAAGGAGAGCCTGCATGACCTGTCCCTCTTGGAGTGAGTATCAGTGATGTCCCAAGTGTTTTTGGCAGGGGAACAGTGGCTGAGGGAGTGCTTGGGACCCAAAGGGCCTCCTGTGTGAATGGATGTGTCTTTCTGGAAGAGGTCTCTCCTTGCTTGGGGCATTTGGGGCTGAGTGGCTCTGCTGGGGAGGAAGCTGATCCTACAGCCTGGACCAACTCCCATCCCTCCTGCGCAGCTCTCCCTGGGCTGGGAGCAGTCTGTCCTCTTCCCGCCGGCGTTATGTCATGAAGCAGAGACATGGCCAAGTTTCTTGCTGCTGTTGCCCATAGCTCTCTTCTTTCCATGCTGAGGTTTTCCCAGCCCCAGTCATCACGTCTGGCTGTCTGCAGAATCCCCAATCACTCAGCTGCTGAGGGGGAACTCCTTTGCCTTGCCTGGGAAGCCAATTCTAGTGGAGACCACATCCCTGCAGGGGTCCTTGTTTCCTTGTTTGCGTCTCTCTGATCTTTGACGAGGGCCAACCCATCCCTTGTTCCCCTGCAGTACCCTCTGCACACACTCCACAGTCCCCCACCCATGGCCTCATGTGCATACGCTGTTTTTCCTCTGGTTCTCTTCCTGCTGCTGCCTGCTCCCTTGCCTGTCTGTCTCCTTGCGCTGTGTGTGCTTGCTCCCTCCGGCATGCAGACCCTTCATCTCCTTCCCACTGCTCCAAGACACACGAACGTGCATGGGCTTCTCAGCCATGGCCTCATTTTTGGGGTCCTTCTAGGACACCCGCCTCTGGCTTGCAATAGTACCCACCTCCCACTTGTTTCTTAGCAAACTGCCCTCAAAGTGCCACTTTTCATGGCTCTTGACACTTCAGGAGTCCAGAGCAAGCCCCCACGGCTCATCTCAGCCCAGCCCCTAGGGATGGTGAGCAGTGGCCAGCCCCGCAGCTGGCATTGAGGACAATGAGCCCATCCCAGGGAAGGTTGAGGAGGGATGAAGGATGCTCTCTCTCCCTGTGGATCCCGGGCAGGTCCTGGCTGTCCCGCCTCGTCCGTCTGAGATTGTGCTCTACTGCCAGGGGCAGGCAAACCTCCCAGGGAAGTTCTGCTGGCCTTTCACTGCAGCCAGACTGATAAACTGCTGTCTTCACTCCTGTCTCCCTGGAGAGAAGCTCTCACCACTCTGGCAGGTCATGAGGTGCCAGCAAATGCAGAGCCTGTGGCTGTTGCTCTGGCTTTTCTCCTGTGCTTCCCATTCACAGCCCTCCCTGCACCCAGCCGCAGCAGCTGCGGGGCACGAAGGGCTGGCACTCGGCAGTGTGGCAGCTTGGTGAGCAGGGGCGAGGGCTGGCTTGTTTTGAGGATTTCCTGGCAGAGCTATTGACGGGAGGTGGAGGTGACTGTATTTTTTAACTTGCCCTGGAGCTCTCTAGGCTCAGACCCTACAGCTAGTGGTTTAGTGCTCAGACGACCATGCCTTGATTTTACTTTTTCTCTCTTTCCTTCCCTTGATCCTTCTGATGTCTCTGAAGATGTAGGCAGACCTGTGAGCGGGCGAGCCAGACCCACTGTCCTCCTCCCTGCTGTCAACCCAGAGGAAGCCGGTGCTGTTATTTCAGTTTTGTGCCGTGGGAAAATAGGGATCAACAACCCAGCTCTCAGTCCTGGATCCAGGCACATGGTAAGAAACCGAGCCCATGATTTTAAGCTCACTCCGAAGGCTGAATGTTCACAGCCTGTGATGCAGAGGAGAGACGCCCAACAGAGCTTGTCCTGCTTCAGCTCCCTTCTGTGCTTGCTGCAGAGCCTCTGCTGTGAAGACATGCTCTCTCAGTCCAACAGCTAGCGAGGATGGGCTGATTTTTCACCCCTTTTAAAGCAAAAGTCACGAAACTGTTATTTTTTTTTGAATGTCAGTCGAACCCAGAATTAATTGCTATTCTCAGCGTACAGGTTGCTGCACCCACCTCCTGCCACAGCCCCTGTCTTCAGCGATGTCCTAAGACTATCAATAATTGAAGGGCAGGATCTCATCTGTTGCAGTTTTTTGCCATTTTTATTCATGGCTGATCGGGGTCTGTCTCAGCCTGTGACGCTGTGCAGGCCATGGCTGAGCAGCCACGGGGTGAGGGACAGTGTGAGAATCCCCTTGGCAGCGCAGGTGTCTGTAGCAGAGACCAGTGACCATCCTTGACCACGTCCCTCTTGCAATACAAGCCTCCAGGCACAAACTCAGTACATATCAAAGTTTTATTTTGTTCTCAGAGGGAGATTACACAGAATCATCCTTACATGACATACAGTATTTTACATAACGTAGTATCAAAAAAAGAAATACATACATATATATATAAATACCTTGCAGTTACATGACATAGCCAAGAGTACAGTTCTTAGTATGTCTACAGGCTTGACCTTCTGCTCCTCTACATGCTCTACAAATGCCTTTTCAGATGATAGCAAAATGACAGAGTGGTCATTCCACCATTGACTCCTTCCTTGTGTGGCAAATCAGAGGAGGAGGAGGAGGAGGAGGAGGAGGAGGAGGAGGACAGGCCCAAAGGAGGTACAGGCATGCAGAGAGGACAGCAGGCAATTTTTGCATGTTGCTTACAGCTATAGGAGGGCTTTGCTGGCAAGTGAAGGAGATTATGTCCCCGCTGAAGGAAGCTAAGCTCACCTGACCTTGTTCCTTGGTGGGGTTTACTTGTCTGCATGGGCCATGGAGGGAAGCTGGGGAGATATGAACACTTCTGGTGTGTTAGGTGAGTTGGGGTCAGTCTAGAATGACTTGGACAACTGCAATAGGTCAGAAGAGCCATGAACAAACACTGAACACCATCGGTATCTGGTAAATCGGCCAAATCGATGACCTTAAAAAGCAATTAAATTAGACTAGGCTCTTGCAAGAATGAATGCACTGCCATACAGGACCACCCAGGTCCCTAAAAATGAGGTGAAACCTGAAGGAATGGCATGTTATCTGAAATGATTCTGGTGAGAGTAAGTATTGCTTAGGTACAGCAGATGTGATGCTGTCTCATGTGTTGGAAAGCTTTCCTTGGGAGGCCTGCTGTGGCTGGAAACCATTCCAAGAGCTAGTCTGGGGTAAGAACTGGAGAGGGCTCGAAGTGATGGAGGGTCAGAGAAGTTTTGGTGGCTGGAGGTGAGGGTAACGGTGAGTCCAAACCCCACTACCTGTCCTTGTGTTCTCTGTGGGGCACCCATCCCGCATGGTGAGGTGAGAGTAGCCCATTTGTGTTGGTGTTGTCTTGACAGCCATTGGCTTTCCAGCTATGGCTGAAGTTTAGGGCTAATGTGGATGCATCCCCACATCCCCTGGAGTCACATGGCCATCACCTGAGACTCCATCAGACAGAGGTGTTTGCTTGCAAATAAAAATAACAGCAAACCCCCAGGGCTCTCTCACTACTCCTTGCACAGAAAAGGTGCTCTGCAACATGGTGGACCTCTGAGGTCCAGACCTGCCCAGGTGAGTTTCCTGCACTGTCTGTAGCCTCCGTACCTCCTGCAGTTGCATCATCTGATGGGAAGATCTGAACAGGTAGCCCTGGGTGTGGGGGCAATTCTCTGTGCATGGCCCAAAACTTTGGTGGCAGGAAATGCTGTCTCCATCGCTTTGCCTTTGTCCCGGCTTGGAGGGAGGCTCCCTGGGAGTGTGGGTGAGGTTTGGAGATGGGCAGCACAAGCTGAGGATGCTGGCTGAGATCTTGCCCTTTGCTCCTTTTTCCCAGCTCCACAGCAAGCATTTCCTAATAGCGCAAGCGAAAGGATGCAGGACCAAGTGAAACAAATAATGGGGAGGGCTGGCAAAGGCCTGGCGTGCGCTGAGCATCGTGGCTACTGCTTGCGAAAGATCAGAGTCTGGAGCACATTAAACAACAACAACAACAACAAGAAAGGGAGCTGCGGCAGCAGGCTGCTTAGTCATTCATCTCTCCAGCTCCGGGTCCAGAAATGTCCACCTCTCCAAAGAGCCTGTTTTCTTCTCCAACCAGTCCACATAGTTGGAGACTTTCGTGTACACGCCGTATACCTGCTTGCTGCCACACTCCTCCGGACCACCCCATGAGACCAACCCTTGGGCCACCCACCTCCGGGTTGCCGGGTCCTGAATGACAAAGGCTCCCCCACTGTCTCCCAGGCAAGTGTCCTTCCCACCTTCATAGTATCCAGCGCAGAACATATTCTCGGTCACGCTGTAGTTCCCTGACCGCGACTCGTAGCTGTTCTTGCACTCTGCATGCAACACCACTGGCAGTTTGACATACTGCAGGATGTCAGACAGTGTCCTCATGCCCGAGCTGATGATCTCGTCCACTGTGATGTTGGGGTTGGAGATACCCCAACCAGCCACCAGCCCCAGTGTGTTGGGGTGAGGCCCCTCCAGCTCATGCTCAAACTGGGGCAGGCAGAC
Source organism: Buceros rhinoceros silvestris (assembly GCF_000710305.1). Classification (NCBI taxonomy): domain Eukaryota; kingdom Metazoa; phylum Chordata; class Aves; order Bucerotiformes; family Bucerotidae; genus Buceros; species Buceros rhinoceros. The sequence continues at coordinate 28,100 of NW_010398345.1, forward strand.
AGGCATGACGTAGTTCCCCATGGTCACCTTCTCCTTCAGCTTGACCAGAGCAATGTCATGGTTGTAGTTCTGGATGTCAAACTCCTCATGGAGGATGATTCTCTCCACTGTACGATTGATGGCCTCCATCTTGTTCCTCACATCGTGAAGGGCCAGGTAGACAGTGACGTGCTCCTTTGAGACAGGGATGACAGTCTTGTCTCTCCTCTGGGAGCGGAGTACGTGAGCGGCCGTAAGCACCCAGGAGTCTGAGAGCAGGGCCCCGCTGCCAAACCATTTGTCATTGGGGACCCGGGACATGTCCTCCACCACAATCAGGGCCTGCCAGGGGAAGAAGCCGGGCTCTGCATTTCGACCTCCAATGATGCGTTTAATGATCCCAGGCAGTGGACGAGCCGGCCGGCCACACACTGGGGACAAAAAAGGACCGGACAGTTACTCGCAGCGTTTATTTAGGGAACAAATGGAAAGGGATGTCCCTGTAGATTATGCCACATGGCTGCTTATCTTCAAACCAAACACTCCCTTGGGTTTTTTTGTTTTGTTTTTTTTTTTTTTTTACATAGAGGGCAACTCTTTTCCTTTTCTCAGTGGATAGAACCCATCCTATCTGACATCTCTACCTTCTCCTGGCAGAGTGTTCTTCAGAGCTTGGAGTGGGCTGAGTACTACACCTCATCCCCTACACTAACAGGTCTTTGAAGGTATGTCTGGGGAAGGATTACATCTGTCCTTCTTAAGGGTTTTGCTTCCTAAAGGTAGCCCCGGATCCTTTCATGTCTTTCTTGCCTGGTGGAACTATTTCTGGTGGCAGCAGTTTGTCCAGTTTGTCCTCCTGGAAAAGGGGCATTTTTTGTCTGCCACGAGGATGGTGAGGTGACCTTGTTCAGCCCTTGTGAAGCCAGTCACAAAGAGATCAGTCTGAAGCCTGCAGGGGTTGTTCAGTTTCTTCTGTGAAGCAGGAGACACCCTGTATTTCTCTAAGCCTGAGGGTTAAACATGACACCAGGACACCTCAGTGCTAACACTGCCCCTGTCACCAGCCTGACTTTGAGCTCTTCCCCTCTCTCTCCTGTTTGAGCTATTTCAGCAATACTTTGGGAGCATAAAATGTATTTCTTTGCTCACAGCCCAAGGACAGCAGTGTCCAGCTCTCCAAGAGCTAAAATTAGCCATACCAAGCCCTCTGGATGTCCCATGCTTTCTGTGGCTGTGGACAATAAGAAGTAGATTAGAGAAATATCTTGTCTATGGGTCAGTAGAACCTGTTGGTTTCCAGGGTTTGGATCCTCTTTCCCCAGGTCTCACGGAAACCCCAGACCTGGCACCCACTCCCCCATGACACGCTGGGATACCCAAGGGAGGATCCCAGGTAGGTACCAGAAGGTACCACTAGACCTTTAGCATAATCAACCTGCGATGATGAATGCACGTTGCTCAGCACCATCCACCATTGCACCTTTGGGGCCTGCGATACCTTCACAGGGGAGCAGATGGTCCAAACTCCCCTTGCATCTCCCCAGCATACATGCACCCTGGAGTGTTGCTGTGTGGCTCCAGTGGTTATGGCACCTTGCCCAGAACAGACCATTCTTCTGTTGGCAATGAGACAGGACTGAAAGCAACGAAAGATCCTAGACCCCATGCTGGACCAGGGAAGGAGGCATCTTCAGAGCTGGGAGCTGCCTGATGCTGGTGTCCGAGGTCCGTGGAAGACCATCCTGGGTTTGCCCATGGGTAGTCAAGGCCCAGTGAGTCTCAAAAGTTTGCTCCAAAAACATACCCTCCCAGCTGCCTTCTTCTTCCTCACCTTTGCTATAGGCTGTGAAAGGAGGATGTGAACGGTCTTGTCTCTGTCACAAAGGGACATGGAGAGCCTTTGATGAAAAGGCTGGGCTTGTGCCAAAGTCCCATGTGCTGGACCTCTACTCCAGAGAGGCTGGAGGAATTGCCCTGCATATAACAAGCTCAGCTGATGTAAAGAGTGAGTTGTTGCCCTCTGGGCAGGAATATGGGCAGTCAGAATGGTGTATAGCACGCTATGGATCCATGGAGGCTTTCATCCAGGGTTAGCTATCCCAAAGCTGTAACAGATCTTCTGACACTCAAGTCAGGCGTGGATTCAGCAAAACATGAGCTAGAGTGGGACTTCAAGCACTCTGAGTAGTATCAAAGCTCAGTCTTGATCTACATCTATGTGGTCTGTGCTCCAGATGGGGACCATGGTGCTATCAGGTTCCTTAGGGAAGGGCAAATGGGGGGAACCCTCTGGTACCCTGAAGACCTGTCAGATGTTATGATTTCTGCAAAGCCTGGATTACAGTAAAACAGGGCTGTGACTTAAAGGATTGTTGTATGGTTGAACTGGTAGGTGGGACAAGGAGACAGCTTGAGGGTCAGCCCACACTTTGCAGTTCCTCACTTTGCAGTTCAGTTTCTAGAGTGATTTGGCTTCAGAAACAGAAAGGCCAAATGAGTAATTTCAGCCTCATCATGCCCCATGAGCTTGCTCAGCCCTTCCCAGTTCATTCAGCCACTTGCCTGACTCCTATTCACTGTGCCAAGAAACCCAGGGGAATGCTGGTGGGAGGACTGGAGCCTGACATCAGCCCAGCCTCACCCCTTGTTTCTGAGACCCATCACGAGGTCTGTGGTCTCATGGCCATGGCATTTGCCCTCCCAGAGGAGCTGTGGTTGGAGAAGGCTTGGCCGTGGGATGTTGCCTAGCACCATGGGCTTTACTTCTGCATCTCCAGTCCTCACCACAATTCTGGCAACCAAACCAGCACCCCTCCGCTCAGCCCAACAGAGATCTTTTCTCAACAGACCCAGAATTAATGTCTGAAGAACCCTGACGTGCTGCCTAGTTTGCCTCCAAGAGCTTTATCCAGGTGCTGTGACACAGCGGAGGGAGGTGCTGTGAGAAAGAGGAGGGACTCAGGATACTGAAGGTCACTCTGAGAGGGTTTGACAAGGTGCCCCTGGGAACTTCAACCTTGGGGCATGGTTGGTGGCAGTGGGGCTTGGTCATGTCTGTGGCAGCTTGGGGGTGTGGATGTCTCTGGGAGGTTGTGGGACCCTATTTGGGCTTGCCCTTCTACAGCTGGAAGAGTCTCAAGTTACAACAGCTCAGGTGCTGATCTCATCCCTCCCACTCTGCAAGGGGAACCCACATCCCCTGTGGAAAGTGCCAGGACTCTGCTCTGATGCCTCCTGGGCTGCAAGGGAGGATGCAAAGCCTCACAGAAAGAGGGTCTGACCCCCTAGGTCCATGGGATCAGAGTTGAGAGTCAGCCTTACAACCCGGGCAGGAGGACCAGGAGCTGCTAACATGGATCGTTGCAGCTGGCATCTGCTGCTAGGCAAATTGTGACTCCAGCAGGAAGGGAGCATGGTGAGTGTCTCTGTGTGTGCTCCACTCCCCTGCCTTCCCAGTGCTGTAAGGAACAGAAAACATGCTCAGGCAAGTCATTCCTGCGCCCCAGCCCAGCCCAGCTGCTCTGCTGCACTGAAGATGACGGCTGTCCCAGGGAGATGGTTTTAGAAGAAGTGCATCCAGCCAAATATTTATTCTATTAAATTATATATAAAAAATGCTGACCAGGCTGCAAATGCTCCCACTAATGGCAGAGGCAGGAGCCAAGTGGCCTGGAAGAGCAGTATCTATTGATGGGGAGGTGGTATGAGACACCGTGGAAGATCTGAAGAGCAGCTGGCCAGCTGCTGCCTGCAGATCCCGATCTCAAGACAGTGTCATACTCTCTCTGGGATTTTCCATTTTCCTGAAGTCTCTCTGACTTCTGTCACTAATCAGGAGGCCTGGAAATGGCCCATGAAAGCAGCTATGGCCCCAAAACTTGTCCCTGTATGCTCCCAGCTCAAATTAGTTCAGGCTGAAACATCAAGGAGAGATGCAAGGAGAAGCCGCTGCAACAAGAGCAGCCACAGCCCTGGTCTTGGAGCTCTGCGGGACACAGGAAATCTCAGGGAATCTCTCCTCTGGCCTTGCAGTCATCAGCATGGCTGGAGAGCAGATACCCTCCATGGGGCTGAGCCAGCTCCCGAACCCCAGTGTGGTTGCAGCTGTAGCTGCTGCACAGCAGCCAGATGCCTGCATCTCTCTGGAGAGCTGTCCCTGCACATCTGACCACAACCTGCAGTGGGGACTGCCACCAGCAACCGGGGACTACCACCAGCACCATGCCTGGCAGCCAGACCTGGCCCCTTGCTTGGCTGCAGTCAGCCAACGTCCCAGAGACTTTGGTTTAAATCTGAGTGGGCACCTGGCCTGGAAACTTGCTGGCTGCAAACATTTCTGCCACTGCTCAAAGGCCTGGGACTTTTCCTTCCCTGTGAAGCAGCTGTGTTTTTCTGCAAGGCTTGGAGAGGTGCTAATTGCTCCTGCATGTGGACGCACTGCTAATGGGAGCTCACAGCCAGTGGCGCTGGGCAGGTAATGCTCTGCCTTTGGCTGGAGCCGCCTCTGGTGATGCTGGGGCTGAATCTGGCCAGTGGGCTCTGCTCTGCGGCTGCTGGTTTCCTTGTCTGCTGGGGCAGGGATCTTGGGGAGTCCTGACATCCACGATAGCTCACTGCTGCCCTATGCTGTTAGGCAGACGTGCCTTCATCACTGCTGTCCACTGCACGCTGCCTGCCTGGGCCAGCTGGGATAGCAGGAGGCCTCTGTCCACATCACCCTCCTGGCCGTATATTGCAGCAGTTGGATACGTATAGCTAAGGCATGTGGCATTGTCGCCAGGGAGCAGGGGCCCTGCCTAGGGAAGCAGCAGATCAGGTCAGGCGTGGAGTCATCCCCACAGCCAGCACGCCCCAGGTCTGCACCCCTTGCCATGGGAACTGGCCACTCCAGCTCTAGTACCTGGTCGGCAAGATGGCAGCTTGGTTCCCAGCTCCTCGCTCCTCCATACCCCCGATGCGTCACACGTGTAGGTGGCTGGAAGAGAGCAAAGTATTAGCTGGGCTGTGGCCCTGGCATGAGAGGCTGTCTTCTGCAGCGAGATGTTGCCCAGCTGTTGGGACCCTTTGAGCCCTCTTCCAGAGCTGGAGGTGACCTCCCTTTTATGCTCTCTGTGTTCCATTCTGTGAGGCACCCTTGCAGCTGTGCCCCCATGCAGGAGGCATGCCAGCATCCTCGGTTTCGTTACCCTGAGCTGTCTGGAGGGCTGTGCTGAACCCTCAGCCCCTGCTGGCAGCTGCTATTCCATTAATGCTGTCAGTGCCTGTTCTGATAATGCATGTGGAATGCCGGGACCAGATGCAGGGAGCCAGTGGGTGTGCAGGGGGATATGAGCAGGGAGACAGGAATTTGAGGAAATCCTTTGGATTTGCTTGCTGAGGGAGGAGGAAGAAGAAGGGCACACCTTTCTGCTGCCCAGAGCTGGGTCTGAAGGGCGCAGAGACCTGTGATGCTTGGCCAAACACCTTGTGGTATCTCTGTGGTCATGAACCAAGGGGATAAGGGGAGACTCAGCCTGCCATGATCTCATTGCTATCTGCTCAGCTTTGGTTACGCTGGAGATTTGGCACTGGGAGGGGAAGCCTTAAGGAGCTCTTTCTGAGGCTGTGGGACCTGACGCTCTCTCCAGCAGCAGCTCCTTCCACAAGGACACAGAAAATGTCATATGCTGCAGGGAGCAGATAGGAGAGTGTAGAACAACCACACTGCTCTGCCAAAGCTGTGAAATGCCAGCAAAGCACCAGGCAGTACTAACTCCATCCTACCTCACTGCAGAGCAGGATGCGTCCTGTCTGGCAAGTGCAGATGCAGACTACGATGTGTGTAGGCTACATCTGCAGCCTGCTGCTTGCAGAGAATCCTAGAGGGCCCATCCCAAGCTCCCCCCACTCGTAAACACGCATACACATGGCCACATGCCCACCCGCACTGTGTCATGGGGACACAGCCTGGCCCCACTGCTCACCGGTGCTGTTGGGGGCCATGTGGTAGTAGGGGTGCTGGCAGTGGTACTGGATGGCTGCTCGGTAGGTGGTCAAGTTGTTCCTGGAGGAGAAGGTGACAAAGCCATGCTCCAGCTCCAGTGGCTCTTTGCAGTCAGCAACTGAAAGCCAACACAAAAGGGGGGTTGAGGCCGGGCTGTTTCTTGGCATGTCCAGCCAGTGGGCATGTAATGATGGGCTGTGGCATGTGACCATGGTCCTATGGGCCCATTATAGTCCTGCATCCCCTTTCTCTAGGGTGCTGCAGGGTGCACAGCCTGCCATGGTGTCACATGGCAGCAGGAGACTGTCCCCAGGCAGAGCAGCGTGGTCCTATGTAACCTCACCACAGTCACCCGGCAAAGACAGGACACGCAGGCAGAACTGCTGAACACCGGCAGCTCGGTTCACCCACAGGCTCTATGGCCAACACCACTCATGCTGGTGGAGACCGCAGTCCTGGGAGCCCGTCCTGTGCACTTCTTTTAGTGCAAGATCTCTCTGCTATACCTTTGCGAGGGGAAGGAACCTGCTCTGGCAGAGGAGATCTGTTGAGGGATGGTCCCAGAGTATGTCTTTGTGTCCCTAAGGAGCGGGCATGGAAAAGCAGGCACTAGCCTGTGCCATGCAGCAGGGCAGCTCCTCTAAGCACAAGGCTTTGCTGGGAGCATGGTCCTATCCCTCCTGCTCTGCGTCCAGCACATCAGACAGTGCTGATAAACATTCACAGATCAGGCTGACCAACCCTGTCCTGGCTGTCCTGTGACAGCAGATGAGGGACATGGAGACCGTGGCTTGCCTGGTCTGCAGGCAGGGGGAAGACCAGCAGATATGGGTGAGATTCCACCTGCTCCATCCCCCAGGACATGGGCAGGTTTGGCTGTGCTTCACCCATCCCTGGGCTCAGAGTCTGGTGGAGAGAGAAGGATTTTCACGGTGCAGTTGCCCTTTCCTATGGCCTGTCCATGGTCCCCTTTCTCTTCCACATTCCTCACAGTCCCCTGCCCAGCCTCTCCTTCCCAGCGCGACCCCTGGATTGGGTTTGTGCCACCCGCCCCAGGAAGGATCCAAGGTGGTTCATCCACCAAAGCCAGGAATCACTCCGTGAGAGCTGTGGCTCCTCACTCGCCATGTGGGCATTTCACAGCACACTTGGGTAATGCTGGGCAGCCCCCCCTGCTCTCCTGTCCTGGGGGATCTGCCCAGGAGAAGGGAGGAACTAGAGTCTGATCTTGCTGGGAAATGCAGTGTTGCGGAGCTGGGTTCTGCCACTTTTAAGATGAGGGTTTGAGTAGGGGATGAGCAACTTTGCAGAAAGCAGATGCTGTGGACCTGGGATGACGTGAGATTTGTAGGTCTTTATGTGCTCCAGAACAGGAAGAGGTCAAGGCCAGGAGCCCTAACTCCTCATGCAGTGACCCAGGCTAATGAAGAGACAATTCACTAGAAGCAGCAGCTGTCACCAGGGACATGTACTGATGCTCAGGGTTAACCACCTGCTTGGCTGAAAAAAGTCTGGTTTATGGCAAAACGCCGCAGCTCACTGTTCACCAGAGTCCCCTCCACCTGCCTTGTAGGGACAGCAGGAGATGGGATGGGTCTGTGAGTGCAGGCTGTGCCACCAGTGCCTTGCAGAGGGGCACAGGAGGGGACACAGACCCCTCTCACCAGCCCTGGGGGTCCCTGGCTGGCCGGAGTTTTCCTGCTGTCTTCCCACAGAGCTTGGGTGCACCCTGCTCCTGCACCACAGTGCCAGCAACTGTGGGACTTTACAAGGTGCTGGGGGATGCTGGGGCTTGCAGAAAGGAGGGAATGGATGTTGGGGGATGAATATGGCTTGCACATCTGCTCTGGGGTTGTTTATAGCTGCAGATCAGCATCCACTGGCCTGCACAGCCCATCCTGTCCCTGGGGCAGGCCTGATGCCCAGAGAACGGGCTCTCGCCCAGAGGTGTTACCTCACCAGTG
>NW_010398345.1:36188-36968 GCF_000710305.1 Buceros rhinoceros silvestris
CAGGCGTGGGTTTGTGCCATGAGCTTTTCCAGACTTTTGCCTTGGGAAAGGGGCCATTTAGCATCTCTGTCTTTGTACGACCAGAGGAGGAGAGAGCTCCCCAACACGCACCTCTTCCTCCTCTTCCAGCCTCCTGTCCGCATCTCAGCATCCTCCCAGTGAAGCCTCTGATGCCTTCGGGAGTCCAGGGTGCATGCCCTGGGTTCTTGGGGACATGAACCAGGCTCTGACCAACTTCAGCTGCAATCAGCCTGAGGCCAGCCCGTCCTCGCCTCTGCCCAGCCGGCAGTGGGGAGCAAGGGAAGGTGGGGGTGCATCCATCCCCCTGTGCCAGTGCCAGGGCTTGGTGCCAACCCATCCTCCAGACCTCCTTGACTGGAGGGTCTGAAAGGCACCAGGACGCTCAGAGAGGAGAGGAAGGAATGTTTCTTATTTTTGACAGTGGGTCAGGGAGGAAGGAGAGTGGGTGGCTGAATCCAAACAAACAAACAAACAAACAAACAAACAAACAAACAAACAAACAAACAAACAAACAAACAAACAAACAAACAAACAAACAAACAAACAAACAAACAAACAAACAAACAAACAAACAAACAGGCCGCCATGCTGGGCTTCCTCACGCAACCCCCACCTTGGAGGGGGAGCTGAGCTGGGCTGAGCCGTCGGAGAGGGAGTGATGCAGAGGACGTGCCAGTTGCTGACGGCAGTGCATGGTCCCCAGGCAGCGGTGCCAGGGCAGGGCAGGCCCCCTACCCATGAGGTGGCGTGGCAGTGAGA
>NW_010398345.1:37013-37651 GCF_000710305.1 Buceros rhinoceros silvestris
AGGGAGGCAGAGGACGTGCCAGTTGCTGACGGCAGCGCATGGTCCCCAGGCAGCGGTGCCAGGGCAGGGCAGGCACCCTACCCATGAGGTGACGTGGCAGTGAGAAAGGGGGGCTCCACTCCACATTTCCTTCCCCCTTCTGGAGACGGAGTTAAGAAAGCACCAGGCGCAGTCAGGGTTAAGAATGCCATGCCAATTAGACAAGCAACGAAGATGGATTTGGCAGCCGGGCCAGGGGCAAAGGGGACCTGCCCTGGGTACTGGTCAGATCAGAGAGGCTGCCCGTCGGGGTGGCATGGCCAGCGCCAGCCTCATGCGGCCACTTGCTCCGAGTCAGCTCTTCCCTCTGTCTAGTTGACGGCTCTATCCACAGCTGCTCCGAAAGCAGAGGAGAAGGAGGAGAGCAGAGAGAGAAAGGCCAATTAGTAGATGAGCAGAAAGAGGCATGCAGGAAACCCAGCCCCCGAAACACCAGCAGTTGTTAATGAGTGCCCAGCGAGCCGTGCCCGGGTGCCGCGGATGCCGGCAGAGACATGGCTGTGCCAGGGACTCACACACTCCGCTTGCCTGGGGTGACCTGGGAACAGTGGCTGGGCGAAGCCGTTTCAAGGTTTTGGTTAGGCCTTCCAGGGCAAGGA
>NW_010398345.1:37679-52931 GCF_000710305.1 Buceros rhinoceros silvestris
GCCGCGTGCCGGGGGTGCCCGGGGAAGAGTGGCGGACAGAAGCCGTTACAGGTTTGTGTTTAGCCTTGCCAGGTCATGGAGCTGGATTTCATCTACCTTGGCTCAAAAGTTTTCTGTTTTCTGCCTTGGTTTCTAAAACTGTTGTTGCTCATGCCCTGCCTCTCCCAGACATCCCTGGGAGGTGGGAGGCACTGCACTTTGCCCATTTAGGGGCTTCTTGGCTTTCCGAAAAAAGTCTTGGAAATTTAGTGTAGTGAGTCATATCACACAAGAAGGGATCAGTTCCAGCCTGGCTGGAATAATGCAGGTAATAATTTAAATTTTCTCAAAAAAAAAACCCAAACAACTTTTGGGGGTTAAAAATATTTACCTCTATTTTTGTTCTTTCTTTCTAGACAATGGCAATTTTTATCTGATCACTGTTCAAGCTGGATAAAATTCATGTGAGACTGTGGTAGAGAGAATTGTAGAAGTGGGGAATAGAGCAGAGGCATCACTGATCCCACACTTTCCAAGGAGCCCTTTCAGTATGGATCTGTTTAGCAGGTCTAAGAGCCTCCCAATTTCCATTTTGAGTGAGAAAACATGAATTAAAACTCCAGAAATACTCTTCTAAGGTGAGATCCACAATATCATTAAAAGAAAAAGGATCTGCCCAGGGGAGGAGAGCCTGGATCCCACTGTCCCTTGAGAGCATTTTGTCCTGCCTCTCCTGGAAGGTCTTTGGACCTCCTCTGAGCACTGCTTGCTGCTTTCTCCTGTCTGCACCAGCCTTGTAGCAGGCTGAGCCACAACGAGTGTCTCCTTGAGGGCAGAGGGTGTTTGGGGAAAAGGGAAAAGATGTTATCAGGTACATCTCCCAGGCCTGAGCTGAGAGAGGAGCTGGGTTAGATGAAAGAAGAGATGATACAAATGGTCACCGTCCTTTAAAATGGCATCTCCTTTCTTCTCCCCTTTTCTCCTGGTTTAAGGTTTGTAAATATTGGGGCAATTTTTCTCTCCCCTCTCACTTAGCTGAGCAGTGCCCAGTTTAGGCTAGTACCTGAGACCTTTCTAATGCCCTGGGTCTTAGTAGCCTCCATCGGGAAAGAAAATTTGGACCACGAACTACATTATCCCAGGCTGTTCAAGATTTATCCAACAGAGCCAGCTCTCAGGAGCCAGACTTGCTGTGTCTTTGACAGGGAGACAGCAAAGCAGCTCACAAATGGAGTTATATGAGTAATCTAACTGAAAGCACCAACCTCCCGCTTGTGGCATTTGGAGTGAGCCCCGTTATGTTATCCAAGAACGAGCCAAAAGAGCTTTGCAGAGTTACGTAACCTCTCTGGCTGGGTTTGTGTCTCTAAGTAAGGAATTCCACTGTGGCAGGGCAGCTCCCTTTAGCATGAAGTTATTTCAGTAGGAAGAGGACATTGGCAGGGTGGGGAAGGGTGTCCTTACTTTTGCAGGTAGGGACCTTGTTACTCCATGTCCCGTCCTTTAGACACTCAATCTGGAAGGAGTCGCTTTCCAGGTTATCCTGTGCAGAAGATGCCAGCAAAAAACCCACCATCAATGAACAAGGCAAGGAAATTAATCTCTCCCTAAAAAGTAAATTTCTTGGTGATTTAGTCAAGATACATCCAGACCCCCTGGAAGAGGACTTTTCCAGCTAAAAGTTGCAATAAAATCATAACGGAAAACTTAAAGAGTTTTCTTACTGCCAGCAACTCAGTGGCATGCTGAAAGCAAAAGAACTGGAGTAATTTATTCCCACTCTAGGTGCTGGGTTCACCTCTGCATGAAGGATGGCTCTGGGAGCAGATCAGAGAAATATCCAGCTCCATGTTGGAAGTCAAAGCGGGCTACTGGTTTGGAGAGAAGACAGCCACCCTGTGAGTCACCCACGCTCCCCCTGGTTCTCAGCTGTTTCCTGGAGGAGGCCTGCCAAAACCCTGGCTCTCTTCACTAGCCAAAGCTGTCCCAAAGTCCTGGGGGACCTCTTGATCTGTGGAGGCTGCCCAGGAAGCTGAGCCAGCGGCTGTCAAGGTCAGAGCAGGCAGAGCCCTGGCAGCTCCCCTGGGACTTTTTCTGACTTTTTCTCTGGCAGAGGTGCCAAGCTTGGCAACCTGTGAGCTGGCTGGCTCCGGAGGGTTGCTGAGAGGTTGGCTCAGGAAAGTGCCATCTCCTCTCATCTTCTGCACCTTTGGAAAGGAAAGTTGGTGGCTCTCAGAGGAGGCTTTTTCCTTGTCCCTGGGAAGGGGGTAAGGGTGGTGTGTTGGTCATGTTCACTCTCCCAGAAATGCAATGGCTTTGGGAGGAAGGATCTCCTCTTTCCTACCCAGATGCCCAGCTCCACACTGTCATCCCATACCTTCAGTACTTTGTATCCGGTATTGCAGCTGATGACAACCTGGTCTTTGAAGGTGTACCTGGCTTGGGAAGGCTCGATTTTCCCGTTGATTGGCGGTTGTACCAGTGGGCATGGGTTACCTTTGAACAAAAAACAAATGAATCAGCCCAAAACTCAGCTGAATACGTGAAGGAAATATAGAGTCCCAGCTCTGCTGCTCAGTCCATGTAGTAGAGTCTGAGCATCCCAGTCCTGCTCTTGCTATTGGCCCACACTGGCTTGGCTCAGCCAGGCTCTTGTTCTGGAATGAGTGGAGGCTCCAGGTCTTTCTTCCAGTCTGTAATACCCTGGTTTTTGGGCATTACAAGGCTGGGAGCTAATAACAGTAGCTTGTGCAGTTATCCTGCCCAAAACTGCTCTGCTTTGCAATGTGGTCTTGTTTCAGGGCCCATCTAGCATAGGGAAAAAACACCCTTTGAAGGGAGGGCTCTGTGTTACTTTATTTCTCTCCTCTTGTGATTTGTGGAACAGACACTTTCTGGAGACAGGATCGTGGACTACCAAACTCACAGTCTCCACCTGCAGGATTTATACTCCCCCTCCCATCGTCCAAGTCCATCAAATGGAGGAAAGTATCAGGAGTTACCAACTGCTGTGTACGACAGCTTCCAGCCCCTGTTCTCTCCTGAGTTGTCACTGTGGAACAGGATCTGCACGCTGTTGGTTTGGGTTTCAATGCGTCCTGGGGACTTCTCTCCACAGAAAGGGCCAAACTCCCTGTGGTCAGCTTTGATCTGCCGAGGTGAAGAAGAGTGGGTGGTTTGAGGTGGATCTTTGATCACTGAGGATTTCTTCACCTTGAGGCTAAGGGATGGGGCTACAGTGGGGTTTTAGCGCCATGTATTGGGGGGATGCGAACTGGAAGAGGGTCACTGTTGCCTGAGAGGGTCAAAATCAGAAGTGGTAAGAGACATGGGGTCAACTGAGCACAGGGCTCCTGCTGGCTTTATCACCCCCATTTAGATTGGGGCAATTTTGGTCCCACCACCAGAGCACTGGGGAAAGGACAGGAGAGTGTAACAGGAGGAATGTGCAGAGCCCAGCTCACCTTGATGTAGTCATAAGGACAGGTCACCTCAGGATGGTCTTCCACATCAAAGCTGTCTTCAAAGCTCAAGGTGATGAAGAAACCCTCCTCCAGCTCAATGCGGTACAGGCAGTCTGAGCTCTTGGGGTAGGGGCTGGGGAAGTCAGCGCTCGTGATCACTCCGCTCCTCTGGGTGTAGAGGTTGTCACTGCACTCCACTGAAACACAGACACAGCTCTCTCAGGGCCCTGCCAGCCATATCCTAGCCCCGACTACATCCAGGAGCCCTCCCAGTGGAGTGGGGTCTGCTGGCTGGTCAATGGATCCTTAATATGGGTCCATACAAGGAGAACCTCACACAGCCAACCTCCAAATATGCCTGTGGCGTAGAGGTCTGGGGCTGAGAGCTAATCCCGGTTAATCTACATGATGCAGATTCAGAGCAGAGACTAGACCTTTTAATTTTTCTGACTTGAGGAGGTCTGTAGTGTTTAGCTGAGGAGCATAGGTCATGGGAGAAACCACATCTCCTTCCCGCACAAGAACTCTGTGGGCCTTGGGCACTCTTCAGTCCCAGGCTATTGGTTTGTAGGGGAAGAGACATGTTGTTCCTCCTGGCAGCCAGAGAAGGCAGGTTTGTCTGTGTTTGGTAGGTCAGTTTGGTAGCTCAGGGACCCCTCCGTGTGACTGTTCCCATGTCTGAGCTGTGCCTGGGTGGTACCTTTGCAGGTCCTGTTGTCGGAGTGGAGGATGTAGCCGAACCTGCAGGAGCAGTAGAACCCGCCGATGTAGTTGTGGCAGTAGTGGTCACATGCCAGCTCCTCGTCGCTTTTCTCCAGGCACTCGTCCACATCTAGGATGGAGATAACAAGGAAAAGATGTCACTGTGCAGCCTTCATCACTCCTTGTGGGGACATTTGCTGCAACACTGACCAAAAGGTGGGTCACACAAGCACACACCGAGCCCCATACAGCCCGAGGGCTGCACATAAGGACTTCTTTTGCTAGGGTCCCCAAGGCTGGCCTGGGATGTGATCCTAGCAGATCTATTATGCTACCCTAGCAAGCAAGCAAGCCTAAGCACTGCTTACCCACGGCAGTGTAATGGGCGTCGAAGCCAGTGAAGCGTTCCTCGTTGGAGAAATCAGATCTGAATGTGAGCCCCATGTAGGGCCCTGGGGACAGGATCACTTGCTGGCCGGGAGCCTGCTCCGTGTCTGTCGTCTCCCTGCCGCAGAAGGTTGCCAGCTCCTGGTCCTCAGCTTCAATCTGTTAGCAGAAAGAGGAAGAGTGCTCAGCAGGGCTTGGGGTTTGCCCCCTGGGCTCTGCTAAGCACTTAGTGCAGGAGTGCTGGGTGCTCCCCAGTGCTGATCATCTCTGAATTTTCTCTTTGTGGGTGTCTGTGAGCCCAGAGAGCCTGTGGTGCCTTCCTGGGGGAGGTCAGGCAGGGCTTGGAGCCACGCTCTGCACCTCAGAGCACAGGTGTCTGCCTGCGCTTGTCCAGCCTGTCTCCTGCCAGGGCTCATCAGAGTCTTGTGGAGCAGGCTGCCAGTCTGGCAGCTTCCATGGCCACAGCCTAAGGATGAAGCTCTGCACCTGTGGGTGCCACATCCTGCTCAGCCCTGCACTGCCTTAGACCCGAACATCAATTTTCAGCCATTGCCACTACACTCATGTCTCCTTCTGCAGCCAAGCACAACCCTGGTGATGCTCAAAGCATGGCAGGTCTGACTCCCATTGCTCTGGCTCCCTGAGATTACTGCAGTAAAGCAATTAAATGGTTTCTGCAAAATGAACACAGGGGCTCAGGTCTGCCCACTCCCGTCTATCGTCACCCTCTGAAGCAGATGCTGAGAGAGCAGGTCACATCCAGGATGTAGGGAGGAACAGGAGGGTATAAGGGGAGGTGGGGTGATGATGTGGGCAGACAGCAGGGAAGAAGGGATGTGAAAATCATCCCTGGGCTATTTTGTACCAGCTCAGATCTGTAGGTACCTGAGATGCTCTCTCTCACCTTCTCCCTCAGCCCAATCTGGGCAGCAGCATCTGTGTGAGGGCTATGCTGTTGGGAGGGCACTGGGACCCCAGAGGAGCCCTTGCCCATTGGTTTTGCATCGGCTCAAAGCAGCAGCAGTAAATTGTACGGTGTTTCTGTCCCCTGGGCTGGCTTGGACAAGCTTGATCCTGTCCCCGCCACCCAGGGTCCCTGTCTGGTTCCAGACCTGCAGTACCAAGAACTGTTTGGACTCAAAGCCATGCACTCTGAGGGGACCAACGGGCCAATGAGCCCTGTTGTTCTGTCCTGCTCCCTAGTCTCTATGTGCATCCCTTTAAAGCAGAGCCGTGCCTGTGCCCATGAACTGTAATCCCTGCGGAAAACCCTCTGGTTTTCCCTGGAAATCTTCTCCCTTCCTTCTTCCTGGCTGTTTTCCCCAGGACCATTTGAGCACTGACCCCATCTCCTTCTCCTGCACATCCCAACTCCACTCCTGTCTCAAACACAACCTCTCGAGCTCTTCCCAGCACCCTGTCTGCTTTCCCCCAGGGGGTTTGAATATGAATAACCCCTTGGCTGAGGAATGCAATGAACACCACTGCCAGCCCAACACCGCTCACGCCAAGCCCATGCTATTGAGGCTGTGATGAAGGGTGCAGCCCCCCAGCCCGTGCCTGAGGAAAACAGCCGCCTGCTTGGGGACCCACTGAGTCCCAGAAGCATTGCAATGCCACCCTTTGGCTTGCATGGAGACCCTCCTCTGGCTGCATCTGGGTCTCCTCAAGACCCTTGGGATGTGCTGGTCACGGAGGGTCAAGGGCTGAAAGGGAAATTTCCCAGGGATGAACAAATAGGCGGAAAGTCGCTCACACCAGGGAAAGCCAACATGGAAATGGCAACTCAGCATGCTTTGACATTGCCTCCAGATATTTTCCATCCTCTCATACAAGTCAGAGCTGGCCAGAAAAGAGAGAGACTTTCCGATGATAAATTTTGAGAATTTGAAGAAAAAACATGCACCCCACATTGGGACAAAAACCCATTTGAATTTTAATTTTTTTGGTGAAACAGCATTCTGAAAACAAAAAGGAAAACGAGTAGTTTGGGATCCATCTGGTTTCAATATATTGTGGTGCTTTAGAATCTCTTTTAAATCTGAAAGAGATTGTTTTGAAATGAAATAGTGCTTCAGACTGAAAAACGGGAGTGCCATCACTAAAAGCGAAGGAAAATGGCATTTCGGCCTCAACACGCAGACTCATCTGCTCAAGCGCACGGCACATAGCCTTTTCTGCACAACCTGCTTTTTCTTAAGGAAAGCTGTGGGAAGGAGCGCTTTCCAGCCAGCTCCTGCACGTGGGGCTGGTGGCTGTCACCCGTGCAGGGACACATCCCTCTCCTTCAGCCCCAGCTGGTGCAGGACCTACAGCACAGCATCTCCAAAGTGAGGAAAAACCTCACCAGTGACCCATGTCTTGGCCCATGGATGCTCCCACCATGGGGCCAGCCCCAACGCTGTCCCCAGCATCCCTGGATACAGCCCTAGAGTGACAGGATGAGGTCCGGGAGAGTAGTGCTCTCCTCACCAAAGGTATTCACAGTCCCTTATCTGTGATGGGTCCCATGCCCCGAGCCACAGGGAGCAGATACAGCCCTCCAGCAGTAAACTAAACAGAGAGGTCATCATCCCTGGTTAATATTTGCTGCTTCTGCTGAGGACTGTATACTTTTTCGTAGATCATTTACATCCAGCAAGCAGGCTGGTAATTAAATCCTGGTTGTTTGTTTGGAGTTTCTCCCTCTCGGGTCACGATGTCGACGTTTTCACTAGAGAAGATATGTCCCTGAGGGAAATATCAATTGCCTCAGAGAAATTCCCTATAAAAATAAGCTGAAAGGATCATCCTTTGAAAAATAAAATATAGTGACACTCTTGTGCCTGAAATTCACCCTTGCTACTGCCTCCTGCCATCTTCCCTGTTTCTGCCTGCCTCCTCAGTCCCTCGTTAAGATTCTGCCCCTCTGGATGGAGGCAGATGGGGGTCCCTCCCTGGCTGTGGCTCTATCTCCCTGCATTTTGGCTTGGGCTGTGGCTAAGAGAAGTGGTGACCCAAGCTGTGTGGCCCCACTCTGCCCCATATTGATTCCCACTTCAGGGCAGGAGCTGTGGAGCCTCAGCTTGTCAGCAGAGAAACACTGCTCCAAGGCATGGACTGCTGGGGATGCTGGAGCAGTGATGCGCTGGAGATGCCTCCTGCAGCGGGTGGGTTAATGAAATGCCATGAGCACCAAGGGGAATTTGGCTGGCGGTTCAGTGTCTGTCGCCGGAGAGGAGCAGGCAGCCAGCAATAGGAAATGCAGCCGCCAACCCCCCTCTCCAGCCCTCCAGGAATGCGCTAATTGGACTGATGAAGGCCAAACATACCCCTCGTAATATATATAAATGGCTCATTAGGCAGAGAAATCGTAGCGCTGGGCTGAAGGCACTGGGAACACGACATGGGGAGGGGATGCTCAGAGACAGCTCAGAGACAGCGAAGGGCATGAAACAGCCCCTGCTGAGCCGCCTTGCAGAGAGAGTGCATGCAAGAGGCAATATCTGGATGAACGGGGGTTTTTTGCAAAATGCCTGATGCTGCTGCTGCCTGTTGGAAATAAGGCAGGAGTGGGACAGCCCCAGCAGGAACCTCCATCTAGGTCTCCTGGAGATCCTCTCCCCAACATGCAGGCGTCCTCTCCCTGATACATGTTAAGGGTCCTTTTGTGTGCAAACGTGCACCTGAGTTTTCATGGGAACATACATGGCAGCAGCCGTGCCTTGGGGAAAGGGGAGGATGGCTGGGTTCCTCTGCTGTGGACTTGGCTCCGTGCTTGGAAACTGACCTGTCCTGCAGGTTGCTATGCCCATGTGCCCTATTTCTGGGCCAGACCTGTTCCCTGAGTGGGGGTGGAGGTGCAAGGAGAGCCCAGGCTGGATGCTGGGGTGCTGATGGAGCTGCTGCCTCATTCTCATGCCTTATCTTCCTCTTTCCTCTGCACAGGGAGTGACTATGGTCCCCAGCAGTGCATGGGGTTGCCAGTGCCACCAGACTCCTCTGTGCAGAGCCAACGGGATGGGAAAGGCGAGCAGCAAAGCCCTGGGTTCTCCTCTCCTCTCCTTCCAGCTGCCTCTCAGGATTAGAAACGCTCCTCTTGGGACCCCTCACCCCCTGGCTGAGGCTGGCTGACAGCACCAAAAAGGGATGCTCTTCTCCTGACCACCCAGTTTATGTGAAGCTCTGATTTGTGCTTTTCCCCCCCTACTTCAAGCATATGAATTTTGTAAATGGGACCCACGCACCCTTCTCGCAGCCCCAGGCTGAGCATGCGCTGTCCTGAACACAGCATTAAGCTCCTTCCCTGTCCCTGCGTGGCCCCTGCCAGTGCCATGTAGAGCACCCAGGCACAGTGCTGGGTGTCTCCAGGGACAGTGCCACCAAACTCTTGGCAAGGTGCAGCACGCAGCCCTACCCCATGCAAATCACCCGCGGCAGGGGATGGCACACTGAGCACAGGATGCTGCATGCCAAGCTGAGTTGCTAGGTACCCTAAACACCATGCCAAACCTCGGGGAGGAGGCAATTCAATCACATCACAGATCTTTCATAGTTTCCCTCCCCAGGTGTTGCTTCCTGGGACAGTGGCACTAGATGACACTCTGCCTGCAGCCCTGCATCCCCAGCTTGGTCCATACCTCTGTTTTCCCATCACCAGCCCCTCATTGGGGCTGGCAAAAGCTGCCCCCTGCACTCAGATGCCCCTGGCCACCCTTGAGCAAATTTATTTGCAGCCACTGGTTTTGCCTGAGTTGCTTGGATGGCTCCTGGACACTCACACACGGGTGTGGATGAGTCCAGCCTGGGTGAGACCTCAATGGCACAGGTCGTCCCTGGGGACACTGGTGCGAATAGTAGCTGCAGAAACTGTCCCGAGTGCCACAGCAGGAGCATGTTCAGAAGTCTGAACATGTCATGAAGAGGTGCATCCAAGGGAGACATGGGTTCTGTCAGGGGCGTTGGACAAAGTGTCATGGACCCCTCTACCCTCCTGCCCCCATGCACAGTTGGAAAGACCTCTTGCAGATGGCCCCTGGAGTCAGGGAGTGAAGGAAAAGCTCTGTGGCCTGTGCTGAAACCTGCCAGTATGTGACATCCTGAACCAGGACTCAGTGGTAGGGATTGGAGTGAAAAGATTTAACCCATGAGGACCATAAGCCAGCAAGGACTTGCTGTAGGCTGACTAGAGAGAAATCCTCTCACCACAGGTGGTGGTCCCGAGGACCACAAGGAGGTGGTCCCAAGCTGGCTGCCAAGCCCTCAGGGGCTGATTTCATCCGGGGTTTGACTGAGCGATGTGCAAGCCTTATGGACAGGACCCCAGGCTCAGATCTCCCTAATAAACTTGGGAAGGCTGCTCAGAAATCAGGATTTCATCTCCCACGTCTGTCCCTCCACTGGGATTTCATCTCCCTACCTCTGCCACAGCACTCCTCAGAGACACTAGTCAAGGTACTTAACCTGATTTCCCGGTCATGGTTGTGGATTTTGGAGTGCCCTAAGCCAGAGCTAGAGACTTGTGTGCAGAAGTGCTCAGTGATGGGTGAGCCCAGAATGGAGCTGGGCAAACCACGGTGAGACCCCCAGCAAATAAGAAATCCCTAAATCAGCTCCCTGGGAACAGGGATGAGCTGGGCAGAGCCGGTTGAGGAGCACGGTGGAGGGCAGGAGCTGAAAGTCCAGTGCGGGTGGCTCCTCCTTCCCCATCCCCCTGCACCTGGCAGGCAGCTGACAGAGGCCATCCAAAACCTGGGAAGAGGCTGTCTTGGATGTGCTGGGGCACGGAGCTTGGCTTCCCAAGGCAGTGTGTGGCTGGAGTTTCCTACCTGCATGGGGCTTCTTCGGGTGGCTATTTTGTGGGTGGCTGATCCTCCCATTCCTCGTGGCTCACTTCCTTACTGAAGTCCCACTGCTCCTCTCTGCCATCCCCGTTTGCACAAACAAGCCTCCTGGCTTGAAAGCGTTTCTCTTGGAGCCACGTTCTTTTTATATATACACACACACACACATACACATATATGTATATATATAAATAAACAGTTATTGTTTTAATTAGCCATTGTTTCAGAGCTCTGGAAACTGTTCCCTTCTGAAGACCACCCTGAAGGCAGATATCTGTGTGGGTTTATGGCTCAGCTCGCCCTCAGCTTGCCACTCAGGTTGACCTTCTACTCTGCTCAAGAGCTTGGGCACGTGGACAGCCAAGGAAGTAAGGAGAGCAAAGGCCAGGGCTTGGTGGCTTTCTGCCTGTCCTGAGCTGGGTCCCCACCTCGCATCAGGGCTGTTCCGCCCCGCTTTTGACCTCCTTCTTATGGCAGTCAGAATGATGAAGACCCTGATGGAGGGTCAGTCAGACCTATGGTCAGGACAAACAAGAAGGTGTTTCTTGTTTCACACACACACATACACACACACACACACACACACACACACACACACACGCAGAGGTGTATAATCATATATTTAACCTGTGCGACTCTCTGCCACGAGACACTGCAGAGATTAAAGTCACCCATGTGTTCAGAAAGCAAGTTCACGGAGGGGGAATCCCTTGAGTGCCCTCAAACATAGAGATACTATCTGTGGCTCTCTGAGCATCTTCACTGGGACTGGCAGAACGTTACAGAGAAGCACCTATGTGTGTTGGGTCAATAATTATATTCCATAGCCAAGCACTGTTGGCCTCGATCAGAGAGCGGGCTGACACTGTTTTTACGTCTTGCGCTGCTGCAGACAACAGGCTGGACCCACAGACTCAAGGAGAAAAATAGCCATGGAGTCATTGGTGGCTCTCCTTAACATTTTCTAAGCTGATGGTTTAGCAGCATCAAGATTGAATCCCTACCCAGTAGAGAAGCCTACAGATCTCCCACCCATTTTCAGCACTTCTCAAATGTAATTCTGTGGTGAAGGATACACAAGCTGAGTTACAGCCCTGAGCAAATTTATACAGCTGAGATCTAAATCCCTGCGAAAAATACCGCCTTCTTATGGAAATCCAGCGGCAGGGAGAGCTATGGTGCCAAGTTGGCACCATGGCCAAATAACAGGGAGCCTTATGAAAAAGGAAAAATGAGCAGGGGGTGAAGGGTGGGAGGAGGGGTAAAGCTTGGAATGGGGAAAGTTTCCAAGAAATCTGCTCCTTGAGCTTATTGGGTTTTTAAAGCAATATATCTCTATATATGTCCCTGGCCCTTGTGCTTGGAGAAGATCCAGGAGAAGCAGAAAGAACTAATCAAACCTCAATGAGAGCTGTTAGTAGCAGAATGAGTGCCAGCACAAAAGGGAAATTAAAGCAGTGAACAACAGATCCAAGAGGGAAAAAACCAGCAATGTTTGCTTTGTTTTCTTAGGGCAAGAATAAAATAATAATTTCAAATATCTGGCAGCTCACTCCAGGGCTGAGTTCTGCCTTTCCAGACCTGGGTGCAACCTCCTTCTGCCCTAGTGCGAAGGGGCAGGGTGAGCCTTGTGCTGGGTGATGGGGTAAGGCACATTCATCCAGGCAAACCTAGAAAGCTACTAGCTGCTTGTTACTGCTGGTCTGCTAGAAGACACCAAACCTGGCCAAGTTCAAAGATATGGAGGACCTGTCTTGTCCTGGGTGTGAAGGAGAGCCCTGCGTGGAGAGACCTGTGGTGCAAGATGCAGGGATGCTCTGTGGCATGGCAGAGTGTGGCCCACTGCAGTTTCTGATGGGATACTGCCCAGCAATGAAGCAGACTGAAGTCTTTTGTGGTTGTGGCCATGAATGACATCTCCCTGAGAACCTCCATAGCTTGTTTTCTGTAGGTATTTGCCAGCAGTGGCCCTGAAATCTGTATTTCAGCTGTGAAATGGGTTTACATTGAACTGGAGGGAGCCTTTGGGTCTGTGCATTGGTGGCTTGTGGGAGGCTCTGCTTGCAGACCCCAGCTTGAAGTCTCAAGCTCAGGTCTGACCCTTCCCTTTGACTTCTCTGGGGGCTGGACATCCCTTTACCTGCAAAGCCACAGCCAGGGATCCAGACTAGCTGCAAGGTGCACCCATGGCCATGACCTGGCAAAAGATGCCCACCTCAGGAGTCCTCCTTGCAGGTGGCTGGCATCTGAGTGGCACAGGCTGGGAGTTTAGCACCATCAGCCCATAGATGTGTAAATTTTGTTGAGTCCAATGAGAAGTAGGTGCTCAAACACCTTCAGAAATCTGGTCCTCTATGGGTAAGCTCTAAATTAGGTGTCCCACTTACTGTTAGTCCAATGGTTGTTGTCAGCTTGCCTGTGCGCTACCCGTTGTTGACTGGACTGACAACTCCCATGCCAAACAGACGGAGAAAACCAGCTTGTTTCCACCATTACCCTCTCCCAGCTGGCCAAAGAGATCTGCTGTCTACCCCCACCATGTGCCCAAGCTCACCTTCACGTAGTCGTATTCACAGAGGTAGGATGACTCCAAGTCAAAATGCATGAAGTACAGCTTGATTTTAAATCCATCGGGCACAGAGATGTTCCATGTCACTTCCGAGTCACTAGGATAGGAATCGGGGAAGTTAGGAGACTGGATCTCCCCAAACATGTCTGTCAGCTCGACGGCATCCACTGTGCAGAGCAGCAAGGCACAGAAGGACCAGGTCAGGGTGTACCTGGAAAACACATGAGGAGATGAAATGAAACTCTGGCAATGACAAAACCTTTTGAGGGCTCAGTCTTTTCCCATGTGGGTTGTGTAAGGTCACACACTTGAAACGGCTGGAAGAGGAGGTGCAGCACCCTGTCACCATGAGCAATCCCACCACCAAGCTGTGGGGAGGTGTAGGTAAGGGTGGGACCTTGGTGAACCTTGGTGGACCAGGTAGGACTTGTGCATGGCTCCCAGGAGGAGAAAGCCCTTCTAAAAGGTGGATGATGCAGGTGCCACGCTCCACAGCTCCCAACAAGCTCCAGGCACTGTCAGGAGGTTGGTGTTTTCCACGTAGCAGCAGCCGCTGGCAATGCATCCTTTACCTAATGGAGCTCTGATGGACAAATCTTCATTTAATAGAAGAATAAACATAAGGGTGCTTAATAAAATAATGACGGTCTTTAAATCAGTTTAATGAAAGCATCATGGCAATAACTGCTAAGTATCATTATTATTACTGCTTAGCCTCATCCTGCCAAACTGGGGTGGTTGACTCTCAATAAACAGCACGTGTCTTTGCAGCTGGGCAAGGATGGACCAGTGCCCCAGCAGTGTAACTCAGCATGTTACTCTCCACTATTTTTTTCTCTTTATCCTTTTTCCTTTTCTCTTGTTCCCCTTTCCTTTCCTTTCCTTTCCTTTCCTTTCCTTTCCTTTCCTTTCCTTTCCTTTCCTTTCCTTTCCTTTCCTTTCCTTTCCTTTCCTTTCCTTTCCTTTCCTTTCCTTTCCTTTCCTTTCCTTTCCTTTCCTTTCCTTTCCTTTCCTTTCCTTTCCTTTCCTTTCCTTTCCTTTCCTTTCCTTTCCTTTCCTTTCCTTTCCTTTCCTTTCCTTTCCTTTCCTTTCCTTTCCTTTCCTTTCCTTTCCTCTTCTTTTCTCTTCCCTTCTCTTCCCTTCTCTTCCCTTCTCTTCCCTTCTCTTCTCTTCCTTTCTTCTTTTCTCTTCACTTCTTAGGAAACCACTCACCCCAGATGGAGGAGCACACAGGCCGAGATCCTTAGAGATATTTTGTCATCAAAATTAGCTTTTAAAAAATCTCAGCCTAAAGAATTTGTCCTAGCTTGTTACCAACTTGTTTGTCCCAGAGGAGGGCAGAGAGGACAGGTAAATCAGTGGCAGCCCAGCTGACCTTGCACCAGCTTCGAGCTCCATTGGAGCATAAAAGTGAGCATAAAGCAAGTATTTCTCTGTGCAGGTGGAGAACACTTTTCCTCCTGTGCTGGAGCAGCAAACACAAAAGCCTGTGCTATCGCATTGGACCCAGAAAAAAGAGCAGTTCCGAGGCACTTTACACCCAGTGGAGTGCACAAACGAAAAAAAAAAACCACGCAGGAAATTAAAGCCATTAGAGACAAAAATTTCCACTTTCTAAAATAGGTACTACGGGCCTGGCAAAGGCTTGTAGGTGTGTATTACAGGCGCTGGAACTACTCGCACGTACGTGTACACCCGGTTTCAAAATCAGGGCCTGACTTAAGTATGCTGGTGAGGAAATTGAAGCTATATAAGTAGATTATTTTTAACCTGTCTGTGTTCTTTCAAAACTAGAGCAGTGGATTTCTGGGGTTCATGTGTGTAGTGACATCACTTTCTCCAGCTCTTCATTACAAAGCAAAGTTAATGGGTGCTGAGAAATTTGAATCGATTTTTCTTTCAAGCAAAGTGAGGTTGAACATGCCTTTTTCTGACAGTTTGTCTGAAACCACAAAAATGTGTGAAGGGAAAATCTGTTTCTCCTCTGGTCAGAGACCAGGCATGGGGCTGGATGCTCAGATGGTGTAAATGGGCATCACCTCCTCGACTAGAACAGGCCATTTCTCAGCACAGCTCTCTGCTTTCCCTTTAAACAAGGGAGGCAAACCGACATCAAACTTCTTTCCCGTGCCAGGAAAGTCTTAACCTCACGTAAAAATGATAAATGGCCTTGGCGTGCCCAGAAACCCGAAGCCCATGCAGCACATCCAGCCTCGCTCACACCTTTCGCCCATGGACCATGGCAGAGCAGTACGCCCAGGCTGCACGCCCATCACGCCCGGCTCCCGCCGCTCTGCCGGGATGCCGGCACACAAGACGAGCTGCTGCA
>NW_010398345.1:53045-53523 GCF_000710305.1 Buceros rhinoceros silvestris
CACAAAAGCCGAGCTGCTGCACGAAGCCGAGGCGTGAGCAATGCCTCGCTTGCTGGCGGACGGGGAAAGAGAAGCCACGGTCATCAGCGGGAAACCTACCTCAGCAGGATGCCCCCACCCCCTGCCCGGCCATGCCCCCAGACCGCAGCGTGCACGACCCCGGGGTCAGCTCGTTGCGGAGGTACTCACCTCATTTTTCTGCCGGGAGGGTTTGGCGGTGGGTTTGGCGCGGAGGACCGCTGGTTGCTTTGCGGGGGACAGCTTTGCCTCCCGAACGCTCCGCTGTCCGCCTTATCTCTGTCCGGAGATTTGTGAGCGTGTGTGCGCCTATGTGTGTGTGCGTCTGGAGTTGTCTGGCATTTTCCATGCAGGTCACGCCTTCCCCTGCCTGCAACAGTTCCCATCCCCGCAGGCACGCAGGCAGACCTGCCTGCCTTGGAACCGTCCTCCCCGCCGCCGCCCGCCGCTCCCGCCTCTC
>NW_010398345.1:53754-55980 GCF_000710305.1 Buceros rhinoceros silvestris
TTTTTTTTCTCACACCCCCCCACCCCCCCCACCCCTACAGCCCGCTTTGCCAGATGGCTAAAATTTGCCTTTCAATAGGGTCGGAGGCTCCAGCAAAAACAGAAGGCAAGGACGTGTGAAAAAAACCTGTGCGGGAATAAATAGCTTTAGCGGTAGTGCTGCAGCGGGGCTCGGGGCTGGGGACTTGCTGACGGCTTCTCTACTCGGTGCCGTGCAGCGTTTGGGACGGGAGTTTTCCAAGAAACTTTCGAGTTGTGACAGTCCAAAACCTCCTGCAGCCTCCTGCAGAACTAAGGAATTGCTGGGTTCAGCATTTTGTCCCGGGGCAAAAGAGCCACTTTAGATGCAGAAGCTGCTCAGGAGCGAGAACTTTAAACAGGTTTTGAGCCTGTCGAGGAAACAGGTTAAAAACATGAACACTCCCCGCTAAACCACAGGAGATTAATTTCCTCTCCCCGTGCCAGGCGCAAACCAACCCAAACCCCTCTCGTCTGCATAGCTGACTGCGAAGAAGTTGTATTTGGGCTGCAAACAAGGGAACAGCCCATAGGAAGTCAAAGGATGCGAGTGACTTCCTTGTCCAGAAATGACACCCTTGGAGACATGAAGAGCAAAACTTTAATAGCTGTTTACCAACCTCAGCTTGAGCTGGTTAAAGTGTACCCTGCAGACATCCACTGGCAGGCACGGATACATGTGCGGTGTGTTAAAAGGCACACACCCCTAGGAGACATGAAGAGCAAAACTTTAATAGCTGTTTACCAACCTCAGCTTGAGCTGGTTAAAGTGTACCCTGCAGACATCCACTGGCAGGCACGGATACATGTGCGGTGTGTTAAAAGGCACACACAAACAAGAGCGGGGAAGAGGCAGGGAAACAGGGATGTGTTGGCAGCACTCCTGGAGCAGCAGCTCCCAGCCCTCCCCAGGCTCCCCAGCTCGCTGATGTCAGGCTGCGGTGACACTGTTAAAGGGGCGATGGTAACTCCAGCCTCCGTGATGGGTGCTGCCCCTCCAGCATCCCAGAGAAGCTGGGAAGGAAGGGGATAGAGTGAAGAAAATGTGAAGAAAATAGAGTGAAACACATTTCTTTGTGCCCTGGGGTGTGACAGTTTCTTGAATTCCTGTGCAGATGCTGCTTCTTTTGCTCCTGTGGGAATCTGGTTCTGTGCTGGGGAAGAAATGGTACCTCGGAGACTCAGTGAAGTAAAATAGAAAAATATGAGTGGAAAAGAACTAGCAAAACAGCAGAAAGGCTTTGGGCAAAGGGAAGATCTCAGTCTGCCATTATTTGCAGCTCTGTTTGGGAAGTTTTAACAGCTCATCACTGAACAGACACGAGCTCTCACTCATGCTAACACACCCAGGCAAGCTGATCAAACTAATTAATATGTAAGCAATGTGTCAGATGCAAGGCTTTATTTTTGCAAGCAAGTGTGGTCTTGTCTGAGCCCTGAATACAGAGAGATCTGTTTTCCCCCTTCCTCTTCTGCAGGGTGGGTCCTTCATACACCCACTTTTCCATCACAATAGCTTTCTATAGCTTTTTGGAACAGCTCCTCTAAGTCAGGGACACCTTTAATTCTGAAGTGGCATTTTCTTTGCTGGCTGATGTCTGTTTCAAGCCAGATCACTGAGGGTCGAAGTCTGTGTTTATACTGTGAGTCTGGCCTGGACTGTTGTGAAGTGACACAAGCTCAATGTGGTTTGAGCCATGTTGCTGGCTTTAAAGCATCCACACTGACCCTGTAGGCTCTGGAGGACAGGAGAGGATGCTTAAGGAGTATGTCACTGTAAACCCCGTCAGCATCCCTCTGAGCTGATTTCCCTTCCAGACTGCCATACCCTGGACAGTTTCCTTGCCCCAGTGCTTGTCCCCATCCACAAGCCTGCCAAACCCCTTGGTGAGCAGAGTCATAGCTCCCTGCAGGCTCACACTGACCAGTTCAGGGATCAGTGTTTTTCTGACCAAATATGACTTCAGGCAGTGTGGCTCCTAAAGAAGGTTGAGAGGCAGTGGCTGAACTGCCACAACCTCATTTCTGCTGTCCTCAAGTGGCTAAAGCTATCTCATGCATTCTCCCTGTTCCCTCCTTCTCCAAACCCCAGCCCCAACACCTGCAGACCCAGTCCTCTACGAAGTGGTTCAGTTCTCCAAACCAGTCCTGTTGGAGCCAGCCAGGGTAATTTGACTGAGTGTTCAGTGAGAAGTGTTCCCTTTCCCTG
>NW_010398345.1:56057-71316 GCF_000710305.1 Buceros rhinoceros silvestris
CCCTGATGATGATGAGACAGTGGAGTTAGACTGTGACAAAACAGCAGACAGACTTGGACCTGCTTCCTCAGCAATGACTTCCATACTTGAAGAGGTCATGCCTGGAGTTCTGCATGACCGTGATGCTTGCCAAGGAGCAAGATCAGCAGTGTTAACTGAAGTATTTCTTTAATGCTGGGATCAAATTCACCTCCTGGAGGTAATACTTCTACACTCGGTGGGGTTAGACGGATAGAACAGCTGTGAGGGGTCAGTGTGGACCTGCAGGAATAAGACTGTGGGATGAATCCACAGCTGGTGTGAATGATCACACACGGAACACCAGTGTCCTGAAAGAGCTTGTGGCTCTGCTGTCTCCTGAGTCAGGCCAGCACATCTCACGCCACAGCCTCTCTCATTCCCTGTATTTGGCACACTGCTACATGCACTGATCCTTGGCACAATATATGTGACAGAGACAAAAGTTCTGGTAGATCCTGCTCCTTGACAGAGCTGTGACCTCTCTCCTGCTCTCCTCCACCTGGCATGGTGGAGGAGACTCCGTCCTCCAGAAGATGCAGGCTCTGCTCCTGGCATCTCCGGGTCAGATGGGTTCCTGGAGCCCCCTCGTGGCTCTTGCTACTGACAAGGTCCCACCGAAGCCATCCTTGAGGAGCTGCTGGTGAGGCCCACAGCACCCTGTGGCAGGTTTTCTTTGCAGCTCCACTGCTGGGGAGGCAGCAAGACCCACCTCGGGGATGTCACTGGGGAACAGGCACGGAAGTGAAAACAGAAACAGGAGTCTGAACAGGGCTGGTAGCCCCGTTGCAAAGTCATCTCCCTGCTTTGTGAGCCTGGGAGGAGACAAGTCCTTCGGAGGCTTTGTTGTCCCCTGCCCTTGAAGTCTGCTGCACGGTGTGATGTGACAGTCACGGGTGGAGATGGCCCAGACCTGGAGGGATGGAGAGAAAAGATGTGTGGACATGGAAAAAGGGGTTATAGGACATCAGGGAAAAGAAGGTGCATGGAGACGGGAAGGGAGATGCACAGAGATGGGAAAGGAGGCAAGGGGCGGCTCTGCCGAGAGGAGGGGGTTGCAGCTCCGAGGCAGCGTGCACAGGGGCGCTGGGCAGGGAAGCGCCTTGCTGCTCGGGGAGGTCCGCATGTCCCGCGGGGCACCACATGCCACTAGATGGCACTTGAACCTCTGCTTGGGGAGGCCGGCGAGGACAGCGGCCGGAGCACTGTGCGACGCGGAGGTCCGCGGGGGAGAGCCAGGAGCGCTGGACCCCGCGGCGGCTTTCCGAACTGCTGCTGGCAGGCAGCTCCACCGGTGATTCTGCCCCCTGGGCTGGGTAAACAGATATTTTAGAGGTGGGATGGCTTTTTTTTTGGCACAGATGAGTGGCACCCAGCCGTCCTTCCCTTCCCCTGCGCCGTGCTGGCCCTCCGCTTGCACCTGCCCCGCGGTAAGGCTCATGCCACCGCCCTCTGCAGAGGTGACTTGCTGAGGTAACAGGCAGCATCGACCGGAAGGTACCTAAAAAAAAAAAAATTAGTCTAGTGTGCTGTCAGCACAGCCCAGTGGCTATTTGCAATAAATCGATGCTTCGTTCGGCTGCAAGAGAAAATCAGATCTATAACACTGTGAATGGAAATATTGAGCCCTCTTTTCCCCCCTTTCAGCCCCATCCTCTGCCCCACATGCACACTTTGAGACACAGGTCACAGGAGGCACCCTGAACTATCAGAACATGTTCACGACTGATGTGTGATGATTGGGATTGTTTCAGCCACCTGCCATTCCTTCCTCTGCTGAGACTGGGGCATGCTAGGGGCAGTCTGAAAGGGTGTACAGAGGAAAAAATGCAGATAACCCTGAAACAAAACACGGGAAATCAAGATGTTGTGTCATATATTGGCCCAGTCAAATATATCTTCTACTGCTGGATCCTAGCCACTGCATCACTGGCTGCTGACAGCTCCCAGAGCTGTGACTGTGCTGGTGTTTAACCATGTGTGCTGGCCCTGACTTTGATGGGTGTTTTGGCATTGCTCCCCTTTGTATTTGGCTGGAAGGGAAGCCCCTAAATGCTTTTGAGAGTGTGAGATTTGAGGTGCTGAAGCATCATCCACCATGATAGGATACAGGCTTGGCTGTGCCCATGCCACTGTTGAAGGACAGGAACAAGACTTGTGAAGGATTTAGGCATTTAGTACCCACACAGGCACGCAGGAGAGCATCCTTTGTACACCTCTGAGAGAAAAAGACCCCTGAAACTTTTTTGGAGTAGTCCAGAGGAAAGCTGGGGCAGGGACAGACTCCAAAGCCTACAGTCCTGCCTCGCAGCCTGATGTTCCACATCCTTCCTGATCTAGTGGAACTCTTGGTATGGGAAAGGGTTTGTTTCCCATCCCCAAGTGCTCAGACCCAGAACTTTTCACTTGTCCAAGCACTTTTCTTGGCGGCAAGTGAGTCACTGGGGATCTCTGGACCCTGAAAGAGTACCACCAGAGCCAATCTCTCTCTGGACAAACCAGTGTCTTTTTAAAAGGCAGCGTGCAGTTGTAATGCTTTCAGACAAGCCCAAATCGCTGTGATTTCCCCCTGACCGAGAGGCTGTGAAATTGCAGTAGGGGCAGAACGTGGCAGAACTGAAGTGATTATGCGGGTGGTAGGGGATGATAGCAAATCCGTGGCATTGGAGGGGACTGCATGCTGTGCTGTGCTCCTGAGCACAGATAATGTGAGACGGCTGAGCGCAATCAACAGTTTGTTTGCAGGACCTTGCTTCCCTGGGGAAAAAATAAAAGCAAAAAAGACCCAGAAGAAGTCTCAGAGCACAGTTTCCTTCTCTTTTTTTCATTTCCAAAAGCTTGGCCTGGCTGAAGCCTGTCAGGCTGAAGCCTGACTCACATCAACACCATGATGTGAGTCACTGCTGGCCCTGATAGTGCCAGCCCCTGCTCATATGCCCTGGGTTCTTCACTGCGATTCCCCATAGCTCATAGGTCCCATCACTTGGGTCTGCAGCCCCTGCTCTGGCCACATAACTCTGCCCTAAATGCAGCCTCTTTCTCCACTTGGGAAGCCTGAAAACCCATCTCCTGGGGAATCCAAAGCTTCCTGCTGCTGGAGAAGATGGATGTCCATTTTCTCCTGGGACCAGCAGACCCTTCAAGTCTCCCCCACGGGGAATCCTTTTCTACTGGGTTGTTGGAACCATTTCTAGATGTGGTGGTGGTGGGGCTGTGATGGACATGGAAGCCTGCAGGCCTTAGCTAGCTGCAGTGATGAACTAACCCGTTCCTGCAGGTGATGCATTGGGTTTGCCTGCTTGCTAGGCTCTAGGTTATCGTGGCACCAAGCAGGATAGTAACCAGGGAGCAGTTTTCCATAAGCAGTGGCTCCCAGCGGTGCCATTCAGTCCTTGGTGGAGCTGGGGTGGGCAGGCAATTTGCTGTCCGTCACTGGGGCTGGGGACACCGCCCATGTGTGCCATGACCAACGCATATCTATGCTTCAGGCCCCTGTCTGTGTCCTTGGTAGGAAGTGTTTTCAAGGCTAGAGGTGTTCTCATTATGTTGGCTGCCTCAAGCAACATGGCCTTGAAAGAAAAGAACCCGAGGAAGGTCTAGTGTGTGAAGTGTCGCTGTGCAATCCAGCACTTCTGGACCTGGTGAGGCCAAAACTGATGGCAACCCCCTGGTTCTGGACTGGCTCAGTGATGAGGCAGCTCTTCCCGTACAGGTGCCAGTGCAAAGGGACTCATTTGCTCCAAGGCAGGAGGAGAAACATCCCCTGTTGCTGCCAGCATGGAAACCCGTACAACTGCAGGGCCTTTCAGTTACTCCAGGAACTGTTCCTCTTGCCTCTGACGTGAGGCTGTCTCTGGGATGGGACATGGCAGCTCAGATTTGCTAAGGCTAGGAGGTAGTACAGATGTTTGGAGGTGTGTGGCAAGATGTCTCAGACAAGTCCTTTGATGGTTGATGCTAGTGCACGCCCTGTTACTGCTGAAGAGAACCCTCAGGTCCCCACAGCCATGGCTAAATGTGTGCATTGCCTGAGAGGCTGCACCTCTCACGACACAGCATCTATGGCAGGAGCCCAGTGCCTCCTACCTCAGTTTCCCTCAGTGTCACTTTCTCACAGTGAGGACTGTTGAGGCATGCGAGATGCTCTGGCATCAGAAGAGCCAAACGATTAGTCATAATGGTAATGCAAATGTTGAAGTCATTGCTCCACCACCTGATAAATGTGCTTCCCAGAGCTGCTGCCTTTAATGTGGCCAGTTGAAGGGCCAGCTGTCCCAGCCCTCCAGCACCCCTGTCCAAGAAGGTGTGGGTATTTAACCCTTCCACTGACTATCCCTTGGAGCAGCAATATGAAAACTGGAAACTCGTGGCAAGGCACAGACAGGGAAGTAGGACAGGACTTGGTGAAGGAGGATGTGGGGAGGGGACTGTAAGCTGTTTGCTTGCCTCTGCGAGTTACTCCAAGCCAGCCCGGGAGCAGTCATTCTTCATGTGGGCTGCGTGGGTCTTGCTGCAGAGTATTATCGACAAACACCAGCTCTGCTCTCATTAACAACCTGTTAATCATCTGCTGCCTGTCATTAGGAGCTGTGCAGAGACCCTGTGAATGGCAGGCAATGCATAACGTGTACTGTAGGCTGGAGGAGGCACACGGTTTATAGATCACATAGCTGGAGACAGGAGTGCCGGGTGGATTTTAACAACCCACTTGCATTTATGAGACCCAGCAATGGGCCATTAGTTATCTTCAAAATCTGCTGTGGCTTGTGCTTTTACGCACAGCCGCAGTTACCATGTCATTCAAGTCACGTTTTGGCTCTTACTCATGCCCCAGCCAAGCCCTCCAAGACACAGAATCTGAGCTGGTGATGAGCTGTAGGTTTGAGAGAAGCAGAAGTTTGTTAGTCCTGTGGGCAGCAGCATCAGAGAAGAGTGGTGCCCTGGGCTGTATTTGTGGAGAGCAATTGCTGCATTATTCATTCATGAGTGCGTTCTTTGGGGGTGTATTTGAGCACAAAAATTGATACCAATATTTCTAGCATCGCAGAACTATTTGCGTGCAGCTGATTTCACTTTCTGTCAGGATGCAGCCACTTTTGGGGCAGAGTACAGGTACCAAGAGCACATTACCAGTGCAGAAACAAAGCGGGGTACAGTGGTGAAGGGACAAGTCAGAAGCCAATGCTGAGACACCAGCAGACAGTGACCCAGACACACCTACGCCCTTGCTGACACATAGAAGAAACTTAAATATCGGTTTTACACCTCAGACAGAGCTCTGCAGCTTTGGGGCACAGCACAGGACTAGGCTCCCATCAAAGAGGAGGGTGCTGGAGGTTAGCACTGCTCACTGCTCTGACTCAGGTGCACTGGATTTCCCTGGGGACCAGTGAGAGGGAGTCGGGAAATTGTATAAATGGTAACAGAGCAGCTGGGGATTGTGTTGTTATACTGAGCTTGGAAGGACTGTTTCTCTGTGATCCCTCTGCTCTGTCTCCCTCCTCTGCTGTTTCTGTCAGCATCAGGCTCAGGGTACACAGAAGGGTGAGTAAATGCTCAGAAAGCTGAGGGATCCAGTCTGGGTGAGGTGTGTGTGCCTGATCTTTAGGAAAGCATGGTGGGTTGGGTGGGGACACCTGGGACTTCCTGTGGGCGAAGTGTGTAGGCTTCTCTGGTCACAGAGGATTTTCTTGTGAGCCAGCTACGTCCATTTTCTCCTTAATGGTATCTTTACAGAGCTTGTGGGGGCTGAGCTGGGACACACAAACCTTTGCTCAGCTCTGGGTTCGCCAGGGAAAGCTGGTCTATGATGGCTGAAGGCTGGAGGGTGCAATATGCAGAAGATGAGCTGTGTATATAGCCAGTGTAGGAGGGTGAAGATGCTGTGTGCTACCATGCTATAAACAGCGATGAAGATACCAAACCCACGTAAACAGGCCACTGGGGAGACCCTAGCAGCCTTAACAAGAGGCTGAAGGACCATCCAGCCTCATTGCATGCAGCAGCTGCCAGCGTTGAGCTATGCTTCATGTCTCATCAGTGCTGGGGAATTGTGGGAAAAGAGAAGCAAAAGGTGAAACCAGAGATGGAGAGAGAGAAGGTGGACAAAAAATGTGACTTAGATCCCTTTCCAAGTGAGAAAATCTTGACTGTGTTACAGCACTGTGAGGGGATGGGGTTGGCTCACTCAGCGGGTTTTGGGTTACCCCACAGCAGCACTGCAGCATGGTGGACTGTTGGTGTAGTCAGTAAAAGCATCTGGTTTGATGTGTACATCTATGGAGTGACTATGTGAGTGACAAATGTGAGTGCATCAGTGCTGTGAGCAAAGGTGAGCTCCTGGGCTGCTTAGGGCTGGACCTGACAACCTGGAAATGTCCTGTACTTTCCTCTGAAGTAATTAACTTCGGGGACAAGGTGATGATTGCAGGGAGTAGCTGCTGGTTCCAGCCTGTCCCAGCTGCTTTGTGCCATTATTGTTTTGTGGAAACTTTTTTCCTTAGCTGAGTAATTTCATTTATAAAATGCTGAAGCGTCAGCTAGGATCAAGTCCTGCCTTTCGTTTTCTGTTTCTGCTTAAATGAATATTGATGTAATGTTTATCTTTCTTTAATATTCATGTTGATAAAGGACTTGAAGCCATTTACTTTTAATTACATCCTTCTTTGGGAAACAGTCTAGTGCGATTAGAGACCTTCCAGTGCATGAAAGAAAAAAACCAAACTTTTTGCCTTCTCTTCCAGAATTGTCAAACGATGTTCCTGGGGCATCCCCTTTCCTTCTGCCATGGTGGACTGGGAGAGGGTACTTCTGTGCAGGAATCCTCTGGACTGTGGACCCTGCTGTGCTGTTAGGGAGCCCAAGCCTGCAAAACTTGGAGACCATTTGCAGCCCTCAATGTGGGGCAGTGGCCTGGAGAGGTGGGAAGGAGACCAATGTGCAGCTCCAGTGGAGGGGGGTAGGTGGCTTGTGAAGGAAGGAAAACCCCAGATGGGGGGTTTGTGGAATGTGATTTCTATTTTTACCTTTGCAGCAGCCTCCCTGTGTGACCGTAAACAAATCACCGTCTCTCCATGTCTCAGTTTCCCCAGCAATGAAGAGGAATTGGTCCACTTGCACTGCCTGCCTTCCCTTTTGACTGGACATGGTCTTCCTGCCCTTTGCAGCTTAGAGAGACTCTACTCTCCTGCAGCAGTAATTAGCTGTTTAAATCAAATCTGGCAAAATGATTATGGAGTGATGCCTTGATGGCAAGGCAGTCCAGCTCTCCTTTTCAAGACTCAGGCAGCATTTCTTCTCCCTCCTCTAACATTATCCATGAGCAAATTGTTATATTGAGCTGTGCAAATTGCCCAGGAACTTCTGCTGGGAGCCTGAACCTTCTCTGACATGTAAAACCAATCTGTTTGAGCATGCCTGGTGATCTGGTCTGGTGAGGAGATGAGCTCTCCCCTATCAGCTTCTCTTTCAGCAGCTGGGACAGTGGTGGCTTCTGCTCTTGGGGTGCTGGTGACAGGAGACAGCAAGCCTGGGGATCTCTTGTGGATCATGACTCTCCTGCTTTTCAGAGCTGTCAGCCTTTGAAAATTAGAGCCCTTGAGTTAGACGTCAGCACCCTACATGGGAGCATCCCATGTTACAGCTCTGTTTGGAGCCTCTGGTGCCGAACAGCTTTCTTTTCTTGACTGCTGTTTGATGAGCAGTTGGATGCTATTGGTCACATTATGTCCAAAACCAGCTGTGTGCTACATGGGGCTTTCTCACATTTAGTGGTTCTCAGTGGCAATGTCCTTTGACTGAGACAACACCTTAATGAGATGCTCTTGTAATGTCTTTGTTCTGTCGCGTGCGGGTAGGGCTGAGTAGTGCAACAGGCTGGTAATTTTCATCCTGTAAAATATACATCATTCCATTTTACATAGGGGATAATCATCACAGAACTGACTCTTATTTCATCCTTTTCCTGCTGTAATTACTACCCTTGTGCTGATGCCTGCGCCAATGTCTGTGCATGATGAAATGAGTGAAAATTTAAACTGCCCTGGGTGATGGGACATAGACCTTGCTGAAAAATTTAAATGTCTCCTAACCAGAGGAGGCTGGCCCATAAATAAAGAATGAAGTCCCCACTGCAGAAGGGGGAGAGCTAGTGCAGCTCCAGACTTAACACCTTCCTGCCCACCTCCAGCCGTGCCTAGAGCTGTGGTTCTCCTTGCTGGAGTCTGTGAGCAGGTAGGAACCCCAGAGTGTCAGGAGCTGGAGATACAGGGCTAGGAGGCTTGGCTGGGGTGCTGTGTGTCAGAAGGAAGCCTTGATGTTAGGAATAAATTGAAAGCAACCATCCTGAGCTTCAGGGGGCATGTTGATCCATTTAGCCTAAAAACTCAAGCCTCTGGTACCTGTGGAGCAAAGAGGCTTAGCTAGAACAGAAGCAATAGGCCATTTTTTCTCCATTGGAAAATGAGGGATATAAGTAATTAATCTCCTTACAACATGGAGGGGATGTTGCGGGGAGAGAGATTATGACATGAATAGCACAGCATGAATAAACCACTATCTCTTAAGAGGTCAGTGATATTTTTGTTGTTGTTGTTGTTGTTGTTTTCCAGGAGGACTGTTTCTATTCCCGCAGCTCCTTGGAGGTATTTTACAGTCATCTTTGCAGATCAGCCCAGGCGGTCACAAATGCAATGACAGTTTGGTGAAAAAATTCTCCCAGTAGTAAGTTGCTATTTCTGTCTGTTACTGACCGTGCTGCCAAGTTCACCAGGGAGCACAGGGGTTACAGACCTCCAGCATCATCAGCTTTGACTCCCTTCTGTCACATGCACAACATCATACAGGCATCCCTCCTCCATCTTCTACTGTTGGCAAGGGCTCATCTAGCACGCAACCAGGAGGCTCAGCCTGCCCTTGGATCTTTGCCCTCAGTCCACACTGATTTAAGCGGTTGCGTGGAGGAGGAAACTGTGTGGGATGAACCTGTGTTTTGGGAGGAGGCAGTGGCACTTCTTGTTTCCCAGGTGGTAATTTGCTCTGGATGGGAAATCTCTTTTTCCAGCTTCCTATCCCAGGAAGGAGATCAGGAGCTTGGCTCTATATCTCTCACCCAAGCCCCGGGCGCCTTGAGCCAACTGCCCCATTTCAGCCAAAGATGTCATGGGGCAGAGTCTCAAAGCGTTCAATGAAAGGGGGAGGAGAAAGACCCAAACTGGTGTTCACGAGGGGTGAACTCACCAGCATCAGACGTGTGAGAATCCACTCAAGAAAGATCCTGAAAAAACACTTTCGTGGGCTCTGTTTCTTGTGGGAGAGTGAGTGTAAACAAGTGCGATGCAGATGCAGGCAGGTCACATGAGGTGCTTAGACGGCTCCATGACACCACCTCGGGGATGGAGAGACAGCAGCAAGGCAGGCAGGGTGGAGTATCTGCTTCCATTAACGTGGGTGATTGCTTTGTAATTCCCTTTTCAGAGCTGGGTGCAGTGAGCTGTGCGGAGTGCATGGAAATTACATCGGCACAATTTGGGGGTAATGTAGAAATTAGCTAAGCTGCCAGGGCGTCCTTCACTGGGTCCCCATGGGGTGGGTGCCCTCCACTGTAGTGGGTGTGCGGTAAAAGCTAATGAAGCCTCCAGGGGTTGCAGAGCATGGGGTCGATTGTGGGGAGCTCATTCCTGGGACCTGCTCCTTGGGTCTGTGTGTGTTTTTCCAGTTAACCCAGTGTGCCTAATTAGCAGGAGCTCCCTGTGGGGGCACATAAGCAACAGACTCAAGGGTTGGTCCTTATTAACTCTTGGATTGGGAAGTGTAAGGTGCTCTGGGATCTGCTGTCTGAACCCTGGAGAAACTCCGTTCTCATTTCCTGAGTGTCCTTGTCCCAAGGTGGACAGTGTCATGCAGTCCCTGTCAGCACTGTGTTCTTTGAAAGGTGTGTCCATGAGGTGACTCACCCACTTCCCAGGACCCACAGGGCTGTGGATTTTGCAGGGTCCCCTCACAGGGCACAGATGCTTACCTGCAGGGCTTCTTTAGAGGGCAGCTCCCAGAGATGAAGCATTGCCTTCAAGGTGCAACCAGCAAAGCTCCTGTTGGTGGCTTGGGGCTTCTGATGAGGAGACCTTCAGTAACAGTGTGGTGGAGATGACCAGAGACTCCTTGCTTGTCCCATACTGCTGCATTGAAGCTATTGCCTGTGCTGGGGGCATTGGAGGGTGGTTTGCAGAAGGCCAGAGCGGTCTATCCAGCTCAGTTCTGGCTGTATTCTTCCTGTAGCAAGTAGTTTGATAGCTGTTGCCTCTAGCAGCGTCTAGCCTTCTAATGCCTGTTCCCACCTCTCACGGGGTGGCCCATCCTCCCCCATGCACAGTGAGGCAGCCCTTTCATTTTGCAGCTGCACCGTGGAGAAACAAGGAGCTGTGGGTTTTTATTAATTTTGAAGAAACAGATATTTTGATTGTCAAGTCAATCCTGGATTATTTCGGGCGAATGCAGTTTGACAGACCATTATTCTGAAGGGACATGGATCATTTAACCAAGCCTAATTGCCTCTGTATCACAATTAGTCACTCGGGCTGAGGAGGAATTGGTGTCACCATCATTTTATATTGGGAGTCAGTGACTAAATCTAATGAAAGTGTTTGAATC
Source organism: Buceros rhinoceros silvestris (assembly GCF_000710305.1). NCBI lineage: Eukaryota > Metazoa > Chordata > Aves > Bucerotiformes > Bucerotidae > Buceros > Buceros rhinoceros. The sequence continues at coordinate 66,723 of NW_010398345.1, forward strand.
AGAACTTCTATGTACGTACATTCATTATACTGCTAAATTTGGGACTGGAAAAGACTGTGTGAGAGCGTGGTAGCTGCTGCATGGGTGAGAAGAAGTGCTGAGGGTTTGGGAGGTATGGGAGGCGAGGCTGAGACATTTGGGTGCCTCTTTGGCTGGAGCGATGCAGGTCTGCTCCCACAGATATGGAGAGTGGTGCTGAGAACCAGTTTAGGGGGTGCCCTCCGAGATACGATTAACTGCCCGGCAAGAATGATGGCACAGGCCTGGGGGATGTAGTAAGATATCTTACCCTGGAGAAAGGAAAGGTGGCTCCATCACTTGAAAAGCACGTTGACATCAAGGATGCAAGGCTGTTCCTCAGGATGGGATGAGAGGCTCTGTCACACTTCGTTTCCAGGGGTTAAAGGCGCTGTGGTTGTGTCCTGGCAGTGGTCATGGTTACACAGCAGGAGGAAGGGCTCACAAGCCTCTGCTCCCACCACCATAGTACAGGCTCCTATGATGCTGAGGGTGGTTTATTTGCTATTTACATTTTAAATGTATCAGGTAATCCTTGCCAAACTTTAAGGTTGTTAGTCATCTGCTGTGTTGAGTTCAGCAATGGGAAGGTTGTGGGCAGGAAAGGCGGGAGCCTAGAAGAAGAGCAGGAAAGCGCTCCTCTGCTCTGGGTACCACAGGCACCAGAATGCCACTGCAAAATCGCGGAGTGGCAGGAAGGTGCTGGGAACTCACCCTCCCAGCCCACAAAGCCCAAAGTTTCAAAAGTCTTTCAATTTTTCAGAAAACATGCAGACTGTCAGCCAAACATTGCAAGCAAGTAAAGGAGCCAGGAAATTAACTTCTCCATGAAACAAAAATCAAACTGACTCATTTGTTTTCAAGGTTCTCTACCCCAGCAAAATGAAAGCTATAATCATACGAGGAAATAGGAAGATAAATTGGGTGTTATTTCAAGTATCGCTGGCTCACATAATTTTATTGTGATGTTGGCAAGAATGGGCATTTGTCCTAAAACTTCAGATTTTGGATTCAGAGGGATTCTTGCGACTCTAAGCTTTTAGTAAAGAAAAGGATGTTTTATGCTTCGTAATCGTGGAAAATAACTTGAAAATCTTGGCTTGAGACTGACTCAAGCAACTAGAAATCAAGTAAGGAGAACTTGGATGGCACAGTTCATCTGATTTGGGCAAGGAGGTCACTTCTTTGAATGCCTCTGCCCACAGTGCAGTACAGATAATGAACACAGAGCCAAATACACTGTGTCTTGCTGACTGGTATTGGACAGGTGAGCTGGTCATGACAGAATCAGCCTCCTGGGAATTTTTATCTGTAGCATCTCTGCAGGTTGAGCTTTCCAGGAAATGGGGAATGAGCTGTGTGGGTGACTTCACTCACTGAGTAGGGGCAGGAGCTGGCCCTTGTGGCAGGAGAAGATGTTGTGGGAGCTGACAGACCCTATAACCACTGGCTTTCTGGTTTTATTCTGCCCTGATGCTGTTGCCAGATGAATGGAGTGAGTTTGGTGCAGCTTCTGCTGCTCCTCTGAACAGCTTTGATAGCCTCTCTGATGGAAACAAAACTAGACCCTTTCCTGTTTTGATCGAGACAGTTTTTTCTGTTCTTTCAAACAGCCAAACACACAGCCTTGGAAGGAGAGCAAATTTTGCGTATAGATCAGGTCATCTGTCTGTGACTTGGAAAGTTGTGCAACATCAGGGGGGATGCAGGTCCAGCATAAAATCTTTCCATGCTCTTGAGAAGCCAAATACCTGGACCCACTATGGCTTCAGAGAAATGGAGTGAAGGGGAGACAGGATCAGTTGGGTAGAGTTAAGGCAAGATTAGCCCAGTCTCTCTCGCATCTCCATCCTGCCCCCAGTCGAAGGGTCCCCATCGTAAGAGGACCCTTGTGTTACATGCTTCATTTTGAAACTATCCGAGGTGAACAAAGCCCCAGATGATGGTTAATGTGCCTTGCGGAGCTGTGTCCCCTCTTCATTATTAACGTTTAAATCCCTTTCAGAAGCACAGCCATTAATTTTGTCGTTGCCTTGGTGTCGAAGAGCCAGCACAGGCAATGTTGAGTGTTCCCAGCGGCACAATGCAGAGGTCTGGCTGAAAAGGGCCTCCCCCTCCACTTAGCTGGCTTTCTTATCAACACTTTCCAGGCGGAGGTGGGTTCAGGTCATTTGGTCCAGATGCTGCTGGTCAGAGAAGATCTGCTTCAATGAAGAAGGGACAAATGTCTTGGTATGAAGAATATCCTGGTTTGAGCTAGGATAGATTTAATTTTCTTCCTAGTCACTGGTACAGTGCTGCGGTTTGGATTTAGTGTGAGGATAATGTTGACATCACACTGATGTTCTAGCTGTTGCTAAGTAGTGTTTACACTAAGTCAATCACTTTTCATCTTCTCAGCCCTGCCAGCAAGAAGGCTGGAGGGGCACAAGAAGCTAGGAGGAGACACAGCCAAAGGACTCTTCCATACCATATGATGTCATATCCAGTGTACAAATGGGGGGAAGGCTGGCTGGGGGTTGCAGCTCAGGGACTGGCAGGGCATCAGCTGGCAAGTGGTGAGCAATTGCATTGTCCATCACTTGTTTTGTATATATTAATGGTTTATTATTATTTTTATTATTGTCATTTTATTACTATTATAATAATTATTATTTTCTTCCTTTTTTTCCCTATCAAACCATCTTAACCTTAACCCACAAGTTTTACTTTTTTTTTTTTTTGCTCTCCCCCATCCTGCTGGATGAAGGGAGGTTGTGTGGTTCTTAGTTGCCACCTGGGGTTAAACCACAGCACAGAGGGTAAGAGGTTGTACTGTGTCCCTGTCCTCCTCTTATCTCCTCTTGTATAACCCCCGTTGGCTTGTTCAGCGGCTGTTTGGCCATTGTCCTGCCTTATCTTGCCTAGGGTACATTTTCTGAGGAGGGTGGCTGTAATCTGTCACTCCAAAGTGTCGTACCTTTGAAACTATAAATGATTTCAGAAAATAATTGTTATAGAGCAGCAAAAAGAAGAATCTGGGGTCTTAAATAATCACACAAGGCTTTTTGGATGATTCCAGCTTCTATTTTGCCTACACAAAAGGCACAAATAGTCAAAAAGAACAAGGTGATACTCATCAGGGGGAAGCAAAAATTTCTCTGCTATGTACCCTTGGCCTATTCCTGAATCTTATACCAAAGCCTGACCTCTTGCACAAAAATGTAGTGGGGCAGGCTGATGACAGATGTGGGCTCCCCAGCAGCTGCAGTGGGAGCATGGCAGGAGGATGGGGCTCCTTCCTGCAGAGAGACTTCCTTGCTTGATTCCTCTCCCCACCCCTTTCCATTTTAGGATGTTCTAAAAGTAAAGCCGTTGCCTGAAGTGTTGACATAAACTCTATTTGAATTGCTTGCATAACTGATGAATCAGCAGCCAGTGGTTAGCCAGCCCGTTCTGCTGCTGCTGGGATGTGTTACCGGTCATTGCCCTGAAATATGGGCAGGGAAGCATTCTATCCAATGTTTCAAGTGACCATCTTACTGGTGTGTAAAGAGCTCCTTTTCTGCTTTATCTACTTCCCAGTTGCTTTATATGTCTGTGTGTCTAGGTGTCTGTCCTCTGATATGTCCCACAAACAGCCTGTCCCTGGTTACCTGCCTTATCTCATCCCCACCCAATGCTCAACCATTCACTGGAGAGCTCTGACTCACCAGTAAAACTGGGATGAGGCAGGGAGTGGGGATGTGCTGAGATGAAGCCAAATGGCTCTTGGAGGCAGCCAGGTGGATTTTTGACTCACCTCTTGTTATATCCTGTGGGAGGGGAAGCTGAAGGCCTGTGATGGAACTATGGGATGGCTGCAGAGCATGAGCCTTCAACCTGAAAGACAGTTTTGGTGGCAGAGGGGTGTCAAGACAGCAAAGGGAGCATTGATGATTCTGGCCATAGATGTAACATTGGGAGAAGGGCTTGTCTTTCAGTTCCTGATCATCCATTCCCAGAGCAGGTCTGGGGTGTCACCTTCCTCGTTCAACAGAGGCCACTGTACATCCTTTAAGGCCAGAGCACTCTGCAGCAGAAAGGGCCATGCTTCTTCAGACAAGGCATTAACGAATTTCGATGCTTCTGCTGTCAATAGGCAGCTCCAGAATTGGAGCCTGTGCTGCAGAGCCAATGGCTAACCTCAGTCAGCTGCATGGCCAGATCTGCGCTGGGACTGGAGCTATTCCCGGCAACGCTAACAAGTCTTGTGGACATGCTGTGTGGCACATTCATGAGGTCTGGGACATGTGTCTCTTGGTACCTGTGTCTGCGTGGGCAGAGCAGAAGCTCATGGGATCAGCAGCTTTTGGGGGAGCGAATGATAGCAGCATGTGAGAGATGGCTGCAGCAGCGGGGGCACAAAGATGTAAACTAGGGAGGGGACTCAAAGCCTGGTATTTCTGGGCTGTGGGGCAGTGTAGCAGCACAGGCTGTGGCTTATTCAGGCTGGCTGCTTTGAGAGCAGGCGTGCCCCGAGCACGGTCTGGGGAGCGGTGTTTCCTGGCTTGCAGCCGCTAGAGGCTGGCCCGCTACCCCGCCCGCGGCGGCGCTC